>NC_137606.1:34843535-34871035 GCF_963280865.1 Gymnoscopelus braueri
TCACATCACGAGAATATAGACTGTCTGGGATGGGATCTGTGTAATCTGCAGTGATAATAATATAGCCTATATATATAGGCTACATTTAGCTACTCAAGTTAATATGATTTTGACTGAGACAGGCAACTTTTACTTTACTTTAGTACAGTATTTTCATTTTGCGTATATACTCGTAGGCTACTCCACTATATAGGCTATATATAGTATACTTTTTACTCAACGACTTTTTTTTCTTTTTTTTTTATTATTTGACAGCTTTATAGGTTACTTTAATTAATACAATATATATATATGTATGTATATATATATATATATATATATATATATATATATATATATATATATATATATATATATATATATATATATTCACTTGTATATTATGATGTATTAGTTAAGCTATACCCCCAGCAGCCAATACAATAATTAAAATCAGCTGAACCTTTACCAGTTGAAAAATGATGAACACATGCATTAGCCTAGGCTAGTAGCCTACTAATTACAATGCAATGTGAAATCGGCCATTCCACATATTGAGTGCTGTAGTAGCGTACTTTTATGTTCGGTGGTGTGTTTTAATGCCAATTACAGACCTTTTAATTATTAGGCTAATAGAGTAGGAACTATAATGCACATTATTGCTACTATTAGGCCTACCACCATCATACAAAGTTGGAGTGGCCTACTTCTTCCACCGCTGACCTCCAGCACTAGGTTAATAATCTACACCTCTCTATATCGGTAACGGATCTCAAGTCAGCCGTCGCTCTGTAAACAGCCGTCCGTCGACGAATGACATCAAAACCCTCATACGTTTCATTCAGGTGAAATATGGTTTGTGGTTTTGGAGTAAATGGGTCGAAGCATGGCGGCTGAAAAGACATTATAAATCACACAAAAGAGTCGGTGGGAGAGTGACTTATATCTGCTGGTGACACACGGCCCAAATGAACGGTGACTGACGGCCCAAAACGTCGTTTGTCAACACACTTTGTGTTTTCAACTCTTTCTAAATAGTTTCTTTAAGTAGACTTGATGCTAGACTGGTGAAAGACATCAAATTATTCAATGGCAACGACTTTCCTCCCATATATGTAAGCTCTAGCTTCTGTTGCACACACTATAAGGCCATGGTTCCCAAACGTTTTAGCTCAGGATCCAAAAGAGAAATTAGACGTTTGCCCGGTACCCAAACTATAGTGAAAATAGCAGATCTACAAGCTGGTGATGCTTCACGCGGCATTGTGAGCTTGTAGATCGGCTATTTTCACTACTTCTTAAATATTTTGTTTTCTAATTTATGGGATTTCTTTTATTTTTTATTTATTCATGAAATTCTTTAGAAAAATCCTTTGATTTTTGACATTTACTCGTGACCCATAACAAAAATTCCACGACCCCCGAAGATGGGTCCCACTGTTTGGGAAACACTGCTATAGGCTACACTACACGTTATAACATCTAGTCTAACAGCTGTGAGATCTTCAAATCGACTGCAGTGTCTATATTATTGCTAACTGAACACGTGAGAGGAATCGGTCGATTTTCTCTCATTCTGAATCAATAAATTAGCCATGAAAAATCGTTACAGCCTATCTTGACTGTAGTCTGCTTTTGATTTGTGAGTTTGTTGAATTATTAGCTGCAGCAATGTTACATAAACATGGACGATGTTTATGTTAACATGCGTTAAACGAATAAATTACGGGTAGATGGAGTTTTATTTTTCTCCTCCTCCCCATGCAGGGTTGCAGGGCTTATTGCGCGTCCACACACTCATAGAATAGCATAGAACACTTGTTGAAAAGATATTCACATTATTCAATTAATGGGCATATTAAATCACATAAATAGTATTATAGCCTAATAATAAGCCACATTAATGCAGACGTTATATCCTAAAATAAATAAGAAATAATACAGGCCTGTTCTAATGTGAATTAGCTGAATGTGAAGTTAGGATAAAAACTGTTCTTTAAGTAAATTAAGGTCATAACCTAATTAGGCTATAGCCTATACTCATAATTAGAATGTTCAATTAAAATGCCGAACGGCGCCAAAAAGCGCAATAAGGCCAAAGCTTGTGAACTTTACCTCAAATCCTTTGGAGAAGGCATTCATTTAAAATGACTATATCCTTCACGAAGCATAGTTTAATCATAATGTCAATATATCCAGTCAATTAAAAATAATTTCACCTTTGATTAGCCTATTAAAAGTACACTTTGATTATTAGTGTACTTTTTATTTATTTGTCTATTCGGTCTAGTATTTACATAATATGTACAGGTCAGACTTTAATAACAAAGTTTAACTTATAGCTTCAAAGTCACAGAAACAAATCACAGAGAAATGACGAAATAGCTACAATTTAACAAAGAACAGAAAGGCTTTTCTTATCCTGCCTGTTGGTCGACATACAGTAAACAAGCACGTGACGTGGCGGCCTTACCTCTTTGTTCAGCCTTTTCCTAATGAACTTGACCTTTGTGATCCGTTCTAGTGACCTCCAGACCTCAGTGCGACACAGTACAGTACAGTTAGAGTACAGTAATAGTCCAGTCCAGTACAAGCCCTGGCCGCGGTATCCTGCAATAAAACAGTAGTTTTCTTTATAGCAGCTGAATTGAGCTGGCCTGCTAAAAGGGAATTTAAACTTCACTCACTCCCACCGTCACGTGGTGCAGAAATTAGGAACAGGAGAAGTTGGAGAGGAACTCCTGTTGCCTGCATGGGGAGGCTGTTATTAAAATGTAACACTTTATATCACATGTATTTATTCTTTTTTTTGTATCTTTTAGGCTACGCGTTTTGTTTTGTTATGATGAGAGGGAATATTTTCTTGGCTCTGTAGGGACACGAATGTGTGTATGTTGTTTAGCTCTCATGTCCATTTAGCTTTTAATCTTAATAGGCCTTGTTGACCTTTTGAGAATGCTTGTTTATTTTTAAAGAAAAGACAGATTAATTTGAACATAAAGACAGAATCTTTGCCTTCCTGGTTAAATGCAATACAAGGGAGCCTGATTTTCCCGCCAACTTACAGAGAATTTCATATACTAGTGGGCATATTTCAAAGTTATGCTACAGTAACACAAGTAAATTATTTTATTTTCCCTGCATGTTTTGATATAAACCTGTTGTTCATTTTATATTTTATGTTTTCTATTGTGATTTTTCTTCGTTCAAGGCAAGACTAGAAATCCTCAGGTTTACCGTTTTATAATCAGTGGGTGTAATTCAGTCAGATCAAAGTTTTTAGTCAGAAAAAGATAGAGAGCCGTGCACAATAATACCAGATAATGGCCTTTTGACTGTCACTTTAAAGCAGAATATACATACATAATGATAATGTATATTTAAAATTTAATGTAATGCCACGCTGAAGGTTGCTTTTATTTATTTTATTGTTAAATTAGGGGCTGTGGTGTAGATTATGTTATTGTTTCACGAGGAAGAGAACATATTCAGGTAATAATCCTGCTCAAGGGGGTAGACATAGAGATTAGACATTTTGGGCTTGTCTGTGTCATGATATACTTGGCATGCTGAAAACATCTCTACCACAACAATTTAGACAGTATTCAGCAACTGTTTTCATGGCCCAAAGGTAATACATTTAATACCAATTAATACCAATTTCTACAACAGTATAGGCCTACTGCTCTGACCATTTCTGTCCAAAGGCTTTAAGAAACAGAATGTTGTATTGGTTAGAATGGGATCTGAAAAATTAGTATAGGACTATTAGTGTTGGTGTAACTCTGAGTGTAAAAACAGACACTAATAATGTGAATTTACATATAAAAGGTGTATTTTGCCTGCATTTTAGCTCATCACATTTTGCTTACCATTCCACAGTTTAATCTGTTTCTTTTATGAAGAAAAACATAATATTGGAAAGTATTTGTCTCTGACTGTCTGCGCACACTGTAAAATCCTGACTTTCAATTTAACTGAGACTCCAGTGCACTAAGACCTCATTGAGGTGTGTGTGTGTGTGTGTGTGTGTGTGTGTGTGTGTGTGTGTGTGTGTGTGTGTGTGTGTGTGTGTGTGTGTGTGTGTGTGTGTGTGTGTGTGTGTGTGTGTGTGTGTGTGTGTGTGTGTGTGTGTGTGTGTGTGTGTGTGTGTGTGTGTGTGTGTGTGTGTTTTTAGTTTCTTCACCTCAAATTCAAGTTTTCTATTGCTTTTACTGTTCAGCACTGAGTCAACCTGCTGTTGCATTAGCTGTGTTTCAACTTTAAAATGGACCCTTGTATCCCTTGTTACGGTATTAATTTAACTCTGAGAATAAAAAATTGACCCTTTTAGATCCATTGTATATACCGGTAGTTGAACTCAGAGAGAGTAAAAATGGACCCTTATAGATCTATTGCTACAGTGTTATACCTTAACTCTGAGAGTGTAAAATGGACCCTCACAGGGGTCTATTTTTACATCTTTGACTTAAATCAACACAGCAGTGTTCAGTGGCTGAGCTGTGATTGAAATGAGGGAGTAGACCTGAGCCTTAGTTGTCCAAGCTCTGATTTACACTGATGGGAGTCAGGGTTCCTCTTTCCTTGGGAAAACATTTTCTTGTGTAATTGGGTGTGTGTAAGAGGGGGGGGTCAGGCTAATAAACAAAAGACTCGGGCGATGTCTCGCCCCTCCACCTCACGTTTTCACACTTTGTTCCAAGTCATACAGAAGAACCGGAGCTAATATTATTAGTATTCTAGAATAATACATTAGCTCTTTAGCTATAAGCTATACTTTAGCTCTGGTTCTTATTTCAAGTTAAAATGGTGGACAGAGGTGGAGATGGATGTTGGTTTCCTTATTAGCTCCATATGAGAGTGTCAGCCATGTGTTCAGTTCTCCCACCATTGCTTGATTTCTGATTGGTCAATGTTGGCTCTTAATTGGACCCCACAGTCACAGAGGAGGTGGAGAGAATTCTGCTGGTTAGGGTTCATTTTATCCTGCTTTTTGGCACCATATGCATATCTTTGACTTCTATACTCTCATTAGTTAAGCCATGCTACGTAATTACCAATTTTACAATTAGCTTGTAGAAATGAGACGACTGGAAATATTATTTACAAATCTTGCCTCGAGGGAGACTGACTGAATTACATAGTTGGAGTTTTGCTATTGGTTTTAATGGCCTACCCACCAAGGTCTAGGCTATAGAACAATAGCTTGTATCCATACAATGCCAACGTTTTATTTGGTGGTCTGATGAATGTAGTACTACATGTTTATAGAGAACTCGATACTGAAATGCCTGCCTGTGGAAAAGCCTCCGTGCAACCCAGGAATTCACAATAAGTACTTTATAGGAGCTAATTGGTGACTCTGTCCAATAACAAGTGGCTTTGACCTTTATGACCCCCCCTCCCCCCTATATTTAATATTACTTAAACGTTTTTGTTTTTGTTTTTGTTTTATTTTATTTTTTCAATTTCAAGTGACATGTTAATGTAATGTTGTTTTGAATTATGCCAGGGTGTGAATCTCGTTAATTTGGATGGTGAAATTAAGACAAGATGCTGTGTGGTCAGTTAGATCTCTCCCCCCAAATCCCCTGTGGCCAATTAAAGGAAAAGCTGGGGTTTTTGTCTTTTCAAGTTTGGATGCTGAAGGCACTGGAATAGGGTCCAAAATTATGGTCGACAGGGTCAAAAGTTTGCGGTGCCTAGTTTTGCAATTATTCCAAATTTAAGCAGCTACAACTCAATGGGTATCCTTGTCGGTAGAGAACTAATATAGGCTGAATTTACATCATCTCTATATGAAGATCAATGGACAGTTTGCAACATCTGGTGTCTTCTAGCTATGTCTGAACATCTTGAAAAGCATAGACATGCTAGGTTTAGATTCTGCAGTCTGTATTAATATTCGCCTCTCTGACCTACTTTTGTATTGATGGACTCTTTGTGTGTGTGTGTGTGTGTGTGTGTGTGTGTGTGTGTGTGTGTGTGTGTGTGTGTGTGTGTGTGTGTGTGTGTGTGTGTGTGTGTGTGTGTGTGTGTGTGTGTGTGTGTGTGTGTGTGTGTGTGTGTGTGTGTGTGTGTGTGTGTGCGCGCGCGCATGCAGAAGGGGTTTGAGCGAAGTTAAACAAATTGACGATTCAAAGATTGATTAATCTCTGAATAGTTATATGCAAGTAGGTAAGAAAATATTGTGTATTTCCTTAGTGTAATTGACAGTTAAATACCATATTGTGGCCCCTTTCTGTCCTCTTTTTTCACTGATTGAATATCTTATTGACAGTTTATAGTACAGCAGTAGATAAAAAAAAGTCAAATGGATAATCACAAAAAAGCCAAAGGCTTGTTGATAGAGTTAATCTTGTTGATTATAATTTGTCTAGTGTCATAACCTGCTTTAAATGTCAAATTAATATAACTGGTGTCATATTGGCCCAAACCAGTCATGTACTCTAGTCTCCTGTCTCTCTATGCAAGGCCACTGCCGGCTTCATCTCTGCCACTAACGTTGTTTTGAAATCCTCCGGCTCCTGGAATTTAATAACAATAAGTAGATACGTGAGTTAATCTCGGAATGTTTTGAGAACACTTCATCTCGGTGTTCTTCTCTACTATAACCATTCTTTTCAGTGCCACGCAGTGACCACTGTCCAGTGACCGGTCAGAACCGAGGTCAACGTGTTGTTTGAGACATTTGGACGCTGTTTGTCCAAGATAAACTGTCACACCATCTTCATCATCTACATCATCTACCATCATCATCCTCATCTGACGACGAAGTAATCATCACTCTCATCCAATCCAAGAAGTCCACCTTCGCCCAGAAACTCATCTATGTCACATCCTATGATGTCATTGTTTATGTTACCTAACTGATAACGGGCCATGTAAAAGTCCAGTCTTGTCGTTCTATGTGGTAAGAGACGCCGACCGATGATGCGTGCAATACCTGTGATACTGTAACCTTCCCACGGTCTCTCATGTCTGACTAGAATATAATATAATCGTTATAACCAATGGCTGCCTGTCTTCGAGTCTGCTATTCTTTGTCGCCTTTATGAAAGTGTCTGGTACTTTATGTGGGTGATAGGGAAAAACAACTCCATCAAATTGTCCATTGTGGTCCATACACAACATTCAAACATCTAGACAAACAACAACAGTGCAACAAACAGCTGCAGTATACAAAGAGGTACATATCAAAATATGCAGTTGAAACCATTCATGATGCCTCTTTGAATGTCTGGACTAGTAATAACTAACTAGTGATGAAGACATTTGAAACCTCATGGGAAACACTAAGTTAATTGTTCAACATCGAGGATGCAGTTGTCATTTATATTTTTTGTTTTTCCAAATGTACTGTTTTCAGGGACTATGATATAATCATCTTTTCCTTTCTTTTTCCCATGTGATACAACTAGCTAACATGGGGACATGGTGTGGCTATATGCAACATCTAAGAACTCACAAAGCCAACATTGCATTTTTTGTAAAACATCGTAGCAGTTACATATTCAGTCCTTTCTATACTCACTTTATGTCTCTCTAACAAACACAATATTTAAAATGGTAATATGTATAGGTTCTATTCTTTCGACTACGTGGCAGAGCTTGTGTTTACTTACCTGCATGTTTGTAGTCATCTTGATCTTTTCTTTCTTTTTTTCTAGCCATTTAACCAGGTTTATCCCATTGAGAACAAATGTCTCTTTTACAAGGGAGACTTTGACAACAACACAAAGTTTCAGCAATTAAAAAACACATAGGTTTGAGTAACGTTAAAATTATCAGATGAAACATTTGAACACAACCTGGATTCAAAAGATTTCAGCATACGGTAGTTTTTAAAATTGTTCAGGTTTACAGTGTTTTGAAGATTAAGTTATGTCTATAGAGCATTCCATGCTCTATAGAAATCCTAAAAGCTTGAATAAGTAGCTTTGTTTTCAGAGTTTCTCAGGCAAAGTGGCCTGAGAACGTACTGTAGATTGTATTTTCCAAAAAAGAGAAGATAAGTAACACTTCTACCAAGACTGGATTTGAAAACATAAATGTACATAAAGCAATTCAATTTGGACTATAGTGGTGAGTAAGAGATCCACAGTAATGTAATGAATGTGTAATTAATCTCAGAGCTCTGTGATACATGTTACCCAGGCATTAATGTACAACACATCATAATTAATGACAGCTTGAGATTGCAACTGCTGTGGTTTGTGACACGGTGACATGCATTCAAACTCATGTTTTCATCAAGTTAAAACACAGCTACTGTAAATGTCTAAATATTTCACTGACTACGTTGAACTAAACCTGACTCCTATTATTGCACTGCAGTTCATGTGACAAAGGTCTACTATGCATTAACAGTCCTTTCTATAGCCTACTTCTCCTCTGCCTAAAGCCCAACTTATATTTTGTCGCATGTCAAGAATAGCTGATCCGTTTTTTAAAGTCATGAAAGTATGCTTTTGATGGCGTAGGGCCAAAGGGGCCTAGCTATCTAGAACAGGGTTTATCTGTATCTCCCTCTGTCCCGAGCTCTGTATGTGTGTCTGTCTCCAGACCCCACAAAAGTAGACCAATCCCAGCTCATCTCATATCTCAAATATCGGTTCAGCTCATGCTGCTACACCGATCTCAGCTCAGGTCATGCTGCTATATGCCAGTCACAGCTCAGCTCACACGGCTAGGTGCATACAGCGATACACAAGGCCAAGCTCCATAGCCAACGTTATCATCGTTACACAGAGCTCACATTAGCATGTTAGCACATCATTAGTGATGTGTAGGCCATACCTGTCAGCCCTCCCGTTTCTCCTGGGATTCTCCCCTGTGTTACTCTTCTCTTCCGCTGTCCTCCTGTTTAAATATTTTCCCGTAAATATCCAGTTTTTTAACCCTTCATATTTTATAGCCAGTATATTGTTTGTGTGTGTGTGTGTGTGTGTGTGTGTGTGTGTGTGTGTGTGTGCGTGTGTATATACAGTATATATGTATGTATATATATATATATATTAGGGATGCACCGATATATAGCCACATATCGGTATTGGCCGATATATATCATGTCATATTCAAGGCCTTTTTTAACTAACTCCAGTCACTTTCAGTTCAGCACAGCTGAGGTGTGTGTGTCATGGTCCAGCTGAAGCTTGTTGACACTCGTTAATGTTACTTGCATCAAGGCAATTATGTTGTGTTTCTGCAGATTCTGAACTAGTTATTTAATGAAGATTTATTTGTTTCCCTGGCACAAAAGGGGGAAATAATAACACCAAAAACGAAATAAACAAATATCGGTATCAGTATTAGCTAAATTGTTATTTTAAACATCGGTATTGGTATCGGCCAAGAATTTCCATATCGGTGCATACCTAATATATATATACATACATACATACATACATACATACATACATACATACATAAATACATGTGTTTCATTGCCTTGCCATGAAATAATATAAGTAATTTGTGTAATATCTAGGGATAGCCTACTGTGTTTTATGAATGCATGTAACCCTTGTGGGGTTTGACACTGACTTTTGTTTGGTTTAAAACTGTGGCGGTTGGGAGGGTTCACTGCATTCCCACCAAATCACAATATTGACAATGGGGTGATATATGCATATCACTGTAGCCAAATATAAAAGGATGAAGGAAATCAATTCTCCCTCTACAGTCATTTAACATTTTTAGACGTAGACTTTTCTATTAGGAGATTCAAGGCATTTAGCCAGAGTACTAGTAATTAATTTAGCTAACTGCCTGGAAGCCTTGTCAATTGCACAGGGGAGCCACACTGTTATTAGACTCTGTGTCTTGCTTTTTAACGATAAGACCACTCACATGTTTCCATGGCCTTCGTTTCTGTGGTCGGTCACCTTAGCATTAGTCCCTCACAAGCTCCCTGGTGTTAGAATCTGAATAGTGTCATGCCCTTTGTTTTTCAGAGGTAAGCCCCTTAACTCTTTGAAGTGGCCGCCATGTTTGTGCTGTGACATTTGATTCTTACTACTGAGTGCTGATATTAGTGTCGGGGTCAATTGCTGATTTCGGTTAACTATTCAAGCTCCCTTTGCTGGCGGTATGTAGGCATCATGTGGTGCTGCATAGTTCAAGATCCGGTCATAGCCGGAGCCCATAGTCTCTCTTACACTCAGATACACACACCTCCTCCTGTGTACCCTGCTTCTGATCCCCTAACATGTGACAGGGGGGAGACATGGGACCAAGTTTATCATGCAGACATCACAGAGGTCCCCACCGAGGACTGAACTGCACACTGTGTGTGTGGACCAGTCATTTCTCACTAGTTCATTTTCCACTTCCTGTATCATTCATTCAACCATTATTTAAAATTCTCGGAGAGATCATTGATGGAGACCCTCATTTACAATGATGCAGAGATTACACATATAGATAGCATAAGAACAACAAAGAAAGACAATTTGTTGACAACAATCAGTTAAAACAGTTGCATAAAATGAACGGTTAAAGGGATATTTCACTTTAAAAAAAACGTTGGGTCATTTTATCGTCTACTCAGGCTTATGTGAGCCCCCCAGACAGTTTTTAGATTGCTTGATTCAGTATTTAGATATTTGATTATCATTTTATCTGACACACCCCCTTCCGATACAAACCCATTATAACTTCAAACTCCATTTTTAGTTAGATTCATGAAAAACACCCGTCCTTGGTTCTGGTGACTCATCCTGCCCTCCTAATACGTGAGGAGGCTGTGTGTTTTTGATTAATTTTTTCATTGATTTTATTACATTTTTTAATTGTATATATTTTTTCATTTTCCCCAAAAAATATAAAAAATACATGAAAAATGTAATTGAAAAAACAGGGTCTCCTCACATATTAGAAGAACAATATCAGTCACCAGAACCAAGGACGGGTGTTTCCGATGAATCTAACATGGTTAAAATGGAGTTTGAAGTTACAATGGGTTTGTATAGGAAGGGGGCGTCTCTGATAAAATGAATATCAAATATCTAAATACTGAATCAAGGTGCTCCCAAAAGCCTGAGTAGACAATAAAATGACCCAATTTTGTTTTTAAAGTGAAATATCCCTTTAAGTAAATTCCTAAAATGGGAAATCACCCTCTTTCTGCAATCACTCAATAATATGTCTTGTTTTTTCTATTTACTGTGATTGTCCATGTGTACAGGAGGTGTGGGAGGACAGATGAGAATTTGCCTTTAAACGTTTAATGGCCAATGTGGATCAGGGATGATGGGGTCCCATTTTATCTACCATATGTTGCAGTGAAGACCCCTATTCTCACAATGTAATGACAGGGATTTTTGAGCCTAGTAAACATGAGAGGTTCAGACATGTTTGTTACTTACAACTGGTACTCTGAAGCTGTGTGGTGTTTCTGGATTCTTGATGGGTGTCATAGCAACCTAGAACTGTTGTAACTAATGCACAAGCCCCTTTTTTCACACTCTATCAGACACGTTAACATTTCAAGCACTGCTCATGGACCCATGTCTCTGTGCTCCATAAATTCAGAAGGGTCTCCAAATGTCTGTGCCCCTAAAACTCCCCCTATCGTTGCAACTTTGTTACTGTAACAGCCTCTGCTAAGGTCTCATATCAGCAAGCAAAATTGAAGCCCCTGCTTCCCTGTGATGTAATGAAATCAAAAGATTTGATGAATAGCAGGAAGGTCCTCTTACCCTCTTCAAACCAAACAAGCATGGGTTTCTGGTTAAGGGAACGTGTTTTTATGAAGAAGCCGCTCGCTCTGTTTTACCTAACCCTTGTCGTGGCAAAAGCAGGGAAGCCATTTGTCACGTGACACTTCACTATTTCTCTCTGTTTTTTATTGGGTGTGAGTGACTTGTCAGCAGTCATCTAAAATGCATTTCAAAAGACATTTCCCTTCATATGTGGCCTTTGTTCTTGTGGGGTTAGAAAAGCTCTGTAAATCCCATTGGCAGACAGAACCGCTGGATTAGGAGGAACACTGTCTGACATCAAG
Organism: Gymnoscopelus braueri; assembly: GCF_963280865.1. Lineage (NCBI taxonomy): Eukaryota > Metazoa > Chordata > Actinopteri > Myctophiformes > Myctophidae > Gymnoscopelus > Gymnoscopelus braueri. Next base: position 34,855,522 of record NC_137606.1, read on the forward strand.
GTGCTCACACACATTGATGCCCCCCTTAACCACATGAACCCTAGTGCCCCTATATATTCTGGCCATGTCATAATAGGCAAACATTTGGTAAAAGTATGCAAACATTGGAGGAACATAGCTGATCTACAATCTCACAGCGTGCCGTTGTGCGACACATTGTGAGCTTGCAGATTAGCTGTTTTCGGCGAAGAGATGTGGTGTAATGGGGGAAAAGACTGGACTGGAGGCCTGGGGGACTCTGGTCAAAGATGTATAGGGTTTAACTGGTTAATCCCTTTAAACCTGGCGTCACTATTTTGGGTAAGTCATTGTAGGCGTCTCATTGCAATGCATTGTGAGCTTGTAGATCAGCTGATTTTATATAACATTTTCACTTTTCATAATTTCTTATAAAATAGGACTTAAGGGATACAGGATAGTGGGCACTAGGGACATCTGGGTACCTCAATGTACAATTGGCTATTTTGTCCAAAATGTTAAAAAAAAACTTTTTTAGAAAAATGGTAAAGAAAAGTAAGGTATACTTGATGTGAACATGCACAGTATTTCATGATCAGACTTCATTTTATCCTTCAACTTATTGTTTATGCCCCCTGGGTTTTGTAGCAATATATTGTAGAAGTATTAGACCTTAATTGTTGAATATATTATGTTCTTATCATGTATACTTTACTTTACTTAAAAACATTGTCCAAATAATATATTTAATAGCATTTCTGAAAAAAAATGCCAATTTAACACAGAGTTGCCCACTCTTCGTTGGTGCCCACCTATCCTGTTACCGGCTCGAGTGGTTAACGATTAGGTGATTTTGCTTATATTGAAAGGTGTAATTGCAGAAATCATCGGACTGTTTCCGTCTATGACATGACGTAGCGTGGACTGACTCAGGGTCTCGCTGGGCACGCCTGTATGAGAGTGTGCATTTCACATCGTGAGTGCGAGGCGCCCGGGCTGAACTTGGAGTGTGAGGGGATTGTATGTTTTTAGAAGAGCCGACGGGTTTAGTCTCAGTGCCCAGACTAGGCCCGGGGGCTCCGTCCATCATGACAGGGACTGTTAGTCTTAGCTAATCTGCTGTGTTCATCTCTGTGTCAGGACAGCGCAGGCGAGGGTGCGTATGTGTGGGTATGAATTTGTACAATATTTTGGGTGTAAAATGAACACAAGATTTTACTGTGTACGTATAGAGACTTGGTATGTGTGTGCGTGCGGCTGTGCATACTTGTGCTCCTAACTATATAGGAGCCTATAGTCTACCTCAGTGGTTCTCAACCTTTTCAGGCCGTGACCCCCCCAAAACAATCATATTTGAACTGGGGACCCCCCACCCTGACAAGCACTTGGAATTGTAGGAGTCGAGGCATTACATTTAGTTTGACTCGGTTCCACAGATGTATATAGTGAAAATAGCAGATCTTCAAGCTCACAACGCCTCTTATATTATTTGACAATTTGGCCAATGTTTGACCGGTTCTTATATAGTTTGTTGATTACTTTTATGCAGTCTCATTTCTTTTCTTTCTTGTTTTTTTTAGGTATTAGAAAGGTTTTAAGAATCCTTAAATGGTCACTTCACTGTCATCTGGAGACCCCCCCCCCCCCCCCCCATAATCATGTGGGGACCCCCTGGGGGTCCCGACCCACAGGTTGAGAACCACTGGTCTACCCCACTGACTAGTGGACCCCACTGTCCACTGCTCCTCTCCCAGTATGCGTATAAGCACATCCTCCCCTTTCAGGACTCAGAGAAGATCAAAAGCCCCCCCACCACCACCATCACCATTTTCCACAAGGCTACACATCAGGTTCTGTGTACGACACCATACATCAGGCTTCTACATGTCCGTGAGCCGGGGTTCAAGAGCAGTGGCGCAGGTCTGCTGCGGTTTGATGTTGGACAGTCAAAGGCGTCCATCCCACGCAGACAGCCCTGTTTCTCCAGCAGTAATGAAAGACAAGTTGGAGGGACCCAACATGGACGTCTCCAGCCACTTCATTAGCAGGCGCTGCATTGTTTGGTTTTCCCCACTGATTTACGACTTTTCCGTTTCGAGATCTTCCAGTTTGTAATTCGTCTCAAGGATAGCGAGGATGTACACTGAAATGTAGTCTTAACATAGCGTCCGCCGCGGCCCTTTGAATGCTAGAGACCCTTTTGTAAAATATGCCAGTGAACAGTTGTGCAATGCATACCTTAGATTGGAGTACATGGACATGCAAGCACGCACACACACACACACATACACATACACATACACACATACACATACACACACACACACACACTGACACACCCGCACATCAAAAATCATTGTTTTAAGGTCAAGTTGTAAACTCTCCTCAGCTCGTAAAACTCTGCATGATCTATAATAAACTCTGGATGGATAACATAATAATAGAACATCCACTAAGGTTTAAGCCACTTGGCATCGATATAGGTACGCCCGAAAAAGACTGAAACTAGATACACATCTATGGTTATGAGACCATAATTAACCCTCTGTCTATGCCTGGTATGACTTTTTATTTTGAGGGGAGAGTATGTCACCCCAGTTTCTATGAGCTTGGGGGTCCCTGAAAATACACTTATATTTACATATCCCATTCATTCCTCCAGATAACTGTCATTAATTCAATAGTAAAGGACCTAGTGGGCCTACTAGTGAGCCAGGCCGACTGAGAGGGCCCTCATTCAGGCTAAACCACCACCATGAACCACATGGACGTTTTAGAACCACTACAAACAGACACTGACTGTCTGCACTACTCCTACCCGGCTATGAGCTCTCATCTGGGGCATGACAGCCACCATAGGCTGCCTGGAAGTCAGCCCGGACTACATATTGCCCACACGAAAGTGGTGTAACTGCACAAACATGCACATGCAAATATATATTTTATATCCATGTGTATAACCCTAAACATTAATTAAAAAGTAATTTTACCTTACCAACTGCACTATCCCATTCGACTTTGATTCCTAAAAGGACTGCATCACCCTGTGTGTGTGTGTGTGTGTGTGTGTGTGTGTGTGTGTGTGTGTGTGTGTGTGTGTGTGTGTGTGTGTGTGTGTGTGTGTGTGTGTGTGTGTGTGTGTGTGTGTGTGTGTGTGTGTGTGTGTGTGTGTGTGTGTGTGTGTGTGTGTGTGTGTGTGTGTGTGCGCGGAGAGAGAGGGGGGGTAAGAAAATAAATGTATAAAACATTGCACGGTGACAGCAACATTAGAAGAAATTGTGATTCATCATATATTTTCCACTATGACGGTATTTGGTTATCTATGGGTATATTGCCATCTGTAGCTAACAAGCTAACAGCTCTGAATCAAATTAGTTAAAAACAAACTCATAACATTTTGATAGCAGGGCTAGACATTAGAGATTGGAACATTATTTAAGCAACTCTATACAATTTAAATCTCTAATGATACATTATCATAGATTATTTCTCTTTTTGTTCAAATATACACACAATCATTAGAGCACATCACACATGTCAACAAGGGCCTTAAACTGGATCTGTCCTTTGTCTGGTGAAACCATTCAACTGGTTTAATGGCTAAATCGCTGGCTTGGTTATTGATGGTTATCTGTCACGTCTCACATTATTGCAGCTGCCAATGGTAGATCTATGCCAAGAAGATGTTGTGTTTTCCCTAAGTACCATCACATATCCTCAACCAAGTTGCCAAATCTATCATTTTAGGACTTTTGGACTATTGTTCACCTGCATCAGTGGAATAACAGATACGCTAACAGATTTGTGTGATTGTTTTTGTAAGTGTTTTAAAGCTGCTCTATGTAACTTTCCTCTTCTACCCCGGATTTGAACCCGGTTTCCTGCACAAGTGCTGAAATGTTTACCATTGAGCTAATAGTGCCTGCCTGCTTGCTCAGGGGATACATTTAATATCGACCATCGGGTCAGATTCTGTGTCTATAGTCTGAGACATGACCTTTGACACAATCTAAATGTCTCAATAGAAGAGCAGGGAGACAAAATACAACCACCCTAATTGTATAAATTATATAGTAACATACTCTACCATACAGATTGGACAAAATTACATTTTATTCATACAAATAATGCTACTTTAACTCTAGTTTTGTAGTTGTTGTATGGTTGTTTTCCATTCTCTTAGAATGATGTGTTTGTAATGCAATAGATGTAGGCCTATAGGCACTGCCCATCCAGTCACACACAGGCTAAGCTGTGCCAACTTCCTTATTTGGTATCCTATGGCGGTTCATACGAGTGATTGACTAGTTTCCAATGAATCGCTGCTCCCGTTATAAGCAGTTGACATGGATATGGTTGATGGTCCTACATTGTGTTTTGCTATATTTCTGTGTGGTGAGGGAAAGCATCAGAATTGATATATTGATCTTGACACAAGGAGTTGTTTTTAAGTGCTAATGTGAGTAATTGCGACATCTAGCGGTGAAGGTGGGTACATCCGCTCTGACGAACTTCCAATGAGTTTGGAGAAGCAGCATTAAATGACATGTCTTGTCACCGTTATTTGAAAGGCCAGTCACCAGTAGAATTAACAGTTTTAACGGCTGACCCAATTATTGACTCTTTATCTGATTCTAGGCTAGCCCTGTATATATATTTTTTCCAGTAGGCCTATATAGGGACATGCACTGAAAATACATAAGGAAAATCACTGTACTTTGTGAGAACAATATTCATTTAAAATGGGAAGGTTAAAGAAAACAGGTATTTGTTCCCATTTGACTAATAGCCTACTTTTAGGTCATGATATTTTTGTTTTGTTTTAGTTTTTTTAATTCAGGACTGTTGCTGTTATTAAAATATGCATGTTAGAATAGAAATCATGAATAAATAATCTTGGTCACACATACTGAAAACGTGATATATATGCTCCACCTATTTTATTTCAGGTAGCTAAATCAATATATACCTATAATTGTTAATTAATGCTGAGGTAAAACCATTACCTACTTGTTGATCTGCAGCTTGCAATAGCTTACTTGTGAATGGAGCTAGAGTCCTGCTTTTGTCTCTATTGTCTGTACTCGTTCATCTTCAAGTTCATTGCACCACAGATGGATTAACTGTGTCTTTTAATCAGAATTAACCTACGGTATTTTCTTCTGTTAACATCGGTCAAAAAGTAACAAATGTGTTATTGTTGGTCAAATTGAAAACGAATGGCAGGTTTGTTTTTTCTTTTTCTTAAATGTGTAGCGATAGGAAAGGGGATGATTTATTTGATTTTAAATAACAGCCCACATTAGGCACTTCCAAATAATAGACTATACCCAACTAAATGACTGGAGCACTCATTTAGGTTTTATTTAACCACTGACTCTTCCTCAGAGTCAAACAGAACGAAGGGAATATCCTCCCACATTAGGCTACAGGCTATTTGTATAGTGGGCTTGTGGAACCGCTATAGTTATGTTTCTATGATTTGAAGACTATCCTCTGAGCAAACAGTGCACTGCTAGAAAAAAATATGAGGGCAAATAAAAGTTTTTTGTGAAGTCGATTTAGACTTTGGTGCCGTTTTTGTCGACCAGAAGGGGGCGACTGGCTTGCGTGCAGGGGTATCATCCAGATCAGCTTTGTCTCTCACACTCACACACACACACACACACACACACACACACACACACACACACACACACACACACACACACACACACACACACACACACACACACACACACACACACACACAGTGTTTGCTTACTTAGAAATGCAGACAGTTGTCTGTTGTGAAACAGTGCTTGTCAAACATTGATTGATGATCAACAAACAGCTCTCAGTTTTAATCCTGAGTGGCAGGCAGGCAGCAGCACATTCCAACAATGCTCCCAAATTATGCCTCAGGGCATCATAAAGTTATCTCTGTTTTTCGGACAGGTATAGTAATAGGCCTCCTCCTCCTCTGTTATAATGATGCATACATACAGCACACAGCAGCACCCAGGGCTCAGCCTCAGATCAAACTATACATTGGGAGAAGAAAGCCACCATGCGCGCTGAGGGACAGAGAAGTGTGAGAGGAGGCTTCATGGAAGTTCCAGACACGGCTGTTGACGCCTTCGCCACCGCCAGTGTTGCCATGTCCGCTTTTTATAAGCCACTTTGGGCTTATTTTTCTGTAAAGTTAGGCTACTTGTAAATATTGGTAGTTGCAGTGCGGTTTCTAGGACTTGTGTTGTTTCTAAAGTGTAGTCTCTAGTTGCTTATTTGGGCTTGTAAGTTGTTTCCTAATGTTGTTTAAACCAGTGGTTCTCAAACATTATCATGTCAAGGACCCCCAAATTCATATGTAGCTATTTGTCCACGGACCCCCCTATCTGAAATTATGTTGTGCCAGGTTCCCCCTCATACAAGATGTGTTGTTACAATCTTTCAAAAAAAATCCAAAATTATCTATTTTTCCAATATTTTTAGCAGACCTACAAGCTCACAACATGTCGCATCGCGACGCGTTGTGAGCTTTTAGATCGGCTATTTTCAAATTGCCATAGCCTAGTAGCTTCTTCTGGGCTTGTTTTCATAGACCTGGTTGCTTATTTCTCTTGCAGAATCTGGCAACGCTGGTTTCGACCCGGTGCCGTACGCACGCCGAACGAACCGCTCTGTTCCTGCATGGCCCCCTCTATGCTTCCTCGCCCACCGGCCCTGTTATCACTTCCAGGAGATCTGTCTCCACTCAAGTACTGCAGGGTTGTTCAAACCCGGGCACACTTTATAGGAGATATACACTGAGCACAGACCTTTGGAAATACAATCACGCCCAAAGCAACACAGTCACAGCCTGATTAGATTTCCACAAGGTTGTGTTATTTTTTTTCATTCGACATTTATAATGTGGCCAACCAACCAAAATTCAGTTGTTTGTTTATAATACACACATATGTGTGTTTTAAGGCCAACCACATGCCATGTCTTTAAGGAAAATAAGGATGTAGACTATGATTGGTCCTCTGCTGCCTGAATGTGGCCCAATCGTATCGCTGCACCTGAGACGCACACCCAATAGGTCGTTCAGCTCTGAGATGTATTGAGCTGGAACGACCTATCACTGTCAGGTGTTCTTTAGTCAAGAAAACACCGCCGATTTCCCTGAAAGTGGTCCAAAGTTTTCTCAGCGCTTCATGCATTGTCACACGTATAGGCCGAGGAGGGATACAGGACAGGATACTACACAAATTTGTAGTAATTGTAGAAATATTAGACCTTAATTGTCGAATGTTTAAGCATGTTTTAATCATGTATACTTTACTTTAAAACATTTTCCGAATATTTATTTTTTTGACATTTTATAAAAGCCAATCTAACACCGAGATGCTCACTCTTCCTTGGTGCCCACCTATACCCTTAGGGGAGTTTAACATTTTAAATGGTCATCTCCATAAAATAATTCTGTTTTTATTTTAATTTGTAGCATTCATGGGGCAGAATAAAAGCGTGTCTTTACTTTCCCAGGCATTTCACTTGGTTTAGGCAATCTAAGCCCAGGTTATGTGCCATTCCTGTAGGCCTATTGCTATCACATGGAACATCAGTAGGCCTATATCACACTAACAAATATAGGCCCCTGTTTATATATATATACACAATTCAACATTAATGAGCGATTGCTTTTAAAACTTTTTTAAACTCAACGTTTCGTGACTGAGGAACTCATCTCTATAGGTCTGTATATTCTACAAAACAGTGTTGTACATGTTACCCCCCCCCCCCCCCCCCCCAACTATAAAACTCACCTACAACCAAAGTCGATCCCCATAGCCTCATGCGCAGTATAAGCAGTAGGCCTATAGGCTATAAAACAAGAAGCACCTTATACCAGTGGTTCTCAACCTGTGGGTCGGGACCCCCACATGATTTATTTTTTTGGGGGAGGGGGTCCCCAGATGACAGTGAAGTGAAGAATTGAAGAATTTTAAGACCTTTTTAAAACCTCAAGAAAAGAAAAAGACCAAATACTGCATCAAAAGTAATCAACAAACTATAGGCTATATAAAACATTGGCCAAATTGTCAAATGTGATAAGAAAGAGACCAGAATTGTGAAAATAGCCGATCTACAAGCTCAGCTCATTGTGAGCTTGTGCTTGTAGCCTACTATTTTCACAATATTTATCTGTGGAAATAAGTCAAACAAAATGGGGGATCCGGGATCCCCAGTTCAATAATTCCATAATTTTGGGGGGTCACGGCCTGAAAAGGTTGAGGACCACTGCCTTATGCCACTTATTATGCGAGGGTTGGAGAAAATATGCATTTTAGGCTTTCATTGTATTTAGATTTGACGTGATTATTTTTGGATCATTCTGGCCTATGCAGACAGGTATCCACCATAAACCAGTCTCGGCACATGATGATTTAAGACTTTTCTTTCATGAGCGCAGTCGGGCTATAAAATGGACAGTGGGAGAGTACTCATAAAACTTCATTTTTATTTGATAAAAAAAAAAGGTTCATAGCTAATGTAACAATCGACTTTGATCACATATATAAACAACAGCCCAAAATATATAGGCCTATAACTTTTCAATATGCACAAAACTGACCGTTGGAAGAGAACTCACAAACTTTTATTAAACTTACCATGATTTACCACAAGTGTGAGGATGATGATGATCCACCCCGCTCATCTTGCTGATTAGTGACATAAATACCAGCAGACAGACAGACAGACACTTATCCGGAATACCTGGAGAAAATATTTTTTACAGACACACAGTTTTACTTTAAAACATTATAGACAACAACATATTATTATTAATAATAATAATGATGATAATAATAATAATAATAATAAACTAATATATTATTAAACATTTTTCAGTACTGTAAAATGGGGAACCTCATACAATGCCAAGCTATTATGAGCTAAACAACTGTTACTGTCCATCATTTCCTGTAGTATTGTGTGTGTGGGTGTATTTATAGAAACGGTGTAGTAATGCAAGTATTTACAGGCGGGCTAGACACGGGAACTGTTCAATGACATAAATCCGTGTGGAGCTTTGCCCAAAATCTATTAGGCCTATTGGGCCAGGAAAACACAATTTAACCTTAGCCTATCGATGATTTAAGAATAAATATAAGCCTGCAAACAATAATGATATGTAATTTGGTGGATTCTCCTCCACTTGGATTCAATATGTTGGACTGCTTAATGTGCACAGCCACAGACTATTTGTTTTTTGAATACACAACGGGATTCTGAATAATATTTTTTTTTATAATCTCTTCTAGCCTATATATATTTTATGCCCATTGGCTAAATTAACACTCGGGATTTTGGGTGATTTCGTTTTGTGCAGTTGATTTACTTTAAGCCTACATGACATTAATTATGCCTCATGTGTTAAAAAAAATAATTAAAAAAATCTGTGGTTAAATGTGATGTTTGTGGTGGGTTGTGCTGGTGTGTTGGAGAGTGTACCATGGTGTTAAAGGGTTAAGCGGGGAGGTTGTGGACGAGAGAGAGAGAGAGAGAGAGAGAGAGAGAGAGAGTGAGGCGCTTGGACGCCCAGCAGCCACTTTGGCAGCAGACAGCCCTTTGTCCAGCGACCGGCGCCTGTCGCCTGCCTGCCGGCCACAGCCTCCACACACCCCGGCACAAAGGCAGGGGGGGCAGATCCCGAGAGCCGCGGTTCCTAATTAGAGAGCCCCCCTTCTTGTTCATTTTCTTTTCTTTCTGCGGCGATAATCACAAAACTCTCGTTCTATTACAGGGGCCCATTGTTGCCACTCTGTTATCTTCAATTAACAGGGAGAGCCGGTCGACCTCGCACTCTCTGGATAAAAAGTATTTGTCTAAAACAATCAGTCAATGGCTGATCAATAGGCTCCATGTGGCGGCCTCGTGGATCGCAACTAATGATTGTTGACGGCGAGAGGGGAAAAAAAGGCCAAGATTATTCACAACTTTGTTAAATGATCAGTGTGCACCACTGTTTAGGCCCAATATTAACGACTATGTAATCTTTACACCATAGGCAGCATCTTAAAGAAGAAAAAAACAATAGGGACCGGGCATTATTCTGGGAAATATAGGCTATAAAGTGCGAGCACAACGCGCAGAGCACAATATAGCCTATTTATATAATTTATCCTATTGACCATTGACCTATTATGTTCTGAAAGTATAGTGTCTCTGTGTAGGCCTATACACGAGGCTGTCGCGATAATGTGTAACATTATCATTTTCAACACATTATCATTGTCATCACAGTTGATGTAACAAATTACACAACACTTCACCTACACAGACCAGATTATTACAGATGGATTTTCTTTTGTTTGTTTTTGATAAATGTGTCTGAAACAACGGAACACCTTGTTTTGAATATAGAAAAATGTGCCACAATGTAGGGAAACAATGGACAAACACTGGTTTCTTTGCAAACACACTGCCGAAAGAGGGCGCTGTTGCCTCATAAGCGAGGATGTGCTACTTAGGTCATATTTCATGTGTGTGTGTGTGTGTGTGTGTGTGTGTGTGTGTGTGTGTGTGTGTGTGTGTGTGTGTGTGTGTGTGTGTGTGTGTGTGTGTGTGTGTGTGTGTGTGTGTGTGTGTGTGTGTGTGTGCGCGCGCGCACACGGCACGCTTGTCAATAGTGTATTAAACCAATAGTTTAGGGAATGTAAAATAGAACACTTTGGAAACATATTTACCAATAATAAAATACAATAATAGCAACAAAAACAGCAATAATAATAATAGGCCTAATAATGGCCATCATTGCCACATTATCATAATAACAGACCTACAGATTTTCAACACAACGATTTTTTTATTGAAATTGTGAGAGAATCCAAAAAAAAAAAAAAAATACCCGGACAACCAGCATATTAAACAAGATATTTTCATCTTTAAATATATTTATGAATAAGATATGCATTAATGATGCGTCCATTGGAGGAGGGATTGTTTTGACTCCCTCCGGGGGGTTGGAGTGAAATAAACCTGAGGTTTTTCCCATCTCTATACGAGTCTATACGACACATGTCAGGTCACAACAGGCTTAAAGAACCGTTCGCAGCAGCCTGTGTCTTTCTCCTTATCTTTTTCTCTCTCCCTCTCTCTCTGTGTGTGTGTGTGTGTGTGTGTGTGTGTGTGTGTGTGTGTGTGTGTGTGTGTGTGTGTGTGTGTGTGTGTGTGTGTGTGTGTGTGTGTGTGTGTGTGTGTGTGTGTGTGTGTGTGTGTGTGTGTGTGTGTGTGTGTGTGTGTGTGTGTGTGTGTGTGCAGCGATTAAACATGGCACACATGTTTTCCTTCACGTGTCACAGGCAGGAAAAAAAATCAGCAATGCATCATAGACAGTTTTTCTTTCTCAAACCAACAAGCGCTAAATAGCTTTCATTTACAGTATACTTTCATGTAAAATGAAAAAGAAAAAAAAAAAGCAACGAGTTAAACTCGAAAATATATACACGCCCTAATATACAGCCTTGAATAAATTAATACCAATTGCATATTCTTGGATCCTAGCATATTTACAGAATTTTCTTTTTTTTTCTTTATAATTACATAAATATTTCAGAAACAATTGTCTGGCAGAAATCAAATGACACGCGTTCTTCTCGATTATCTCAGACGGAACGTTCATTTTCCATCCCTTTTGAAATATAGGCTATTCAATTCATTTTTTTTATTTTTTATTTTTTATTTATTCATTTGGATGTAGCTTTTAAACCTTGCACCTTCACGCTATAGGCTGCCTGCAGGAGTCAAACGCATAGCACACATTTAATTAACAAATATAGCGCTCTCATGAAATAGGCTGATGTGATAACACACGTCAGAAATAGGCCCAGAATGTGTCCATGTCTGTGGTCAACATGTTCTACATCAGTGGTTCTCAACCTGTGGGTCGGGACCCCACATGATTATCTAGGGGGGGGGGGCTAGATGACAGTGAAGTGACAATTTAAGGACTTTTAAGACCATTTTAATAACTTTTTTTTTTTACCATTACTGCATCAAAATAATAAACTATACTATAAAAACTGGTCAACCATATGGCCAAATTGTCATAATAATATAAGAAAGAGGCAAAACATTTGAAAATAGCCGATCTACAAGCTCACAACATTAGGCATTGTGAGCTTGTAGATCTGATATTTATCTGGGGGGTCCCCAGTTCAAATATGATTATTTTGGGGGGTCACGGCCTGAAAAGGTTGAGAACCACTGTTCTACATCTCTAACTAGGCCTACTACATATTAGTATGCTTCAAGTTAGTGATCAAACTCAAACACACTTTTGGTTTCCACATGTCAGTGCGTCAATTATAGGGCCGGTGGGGCCCTGGTATTATTGGCCCAGTAGACCAGCAAAAACGACGCCAGTTTTGTTCCTCGCAATGTTCATGGGCGAAAAAAGGTCCGGGTCAGTCGCTGCAATGTGCTGTACAAGACAATTGTATATGAATGTCCATTTATATTCAAGCCAAAGTCGTGACGGAATCGAGCTAAATTCCCAGTGTGTTGGTCGGGCGGGGAGGAGGGGGGGCACATGAATCACTTCGGAGAATCCCTCAATGGAGAGCTCTCTCTCTGCTCTCTCTCCAGGCCGCTCACCAGTCTCTGGATGTTCTGGAGCTCGTTGATCGAGTCTTTCATGGTGGGTTGTTTGGGCGAACCGGACCTCACACTCGAGGTCTTGTGATTGTGGTGCTGCTGCTGCTGCTCGGGCGCTGGACTCGTCTCCCTGCTGCCCGATTTCGAGGATTCGGACCCGGGGTTGTTGTTGAGGCCGCCCGTCAGACCGGCGGTGAGCAAACTGGAGCCCTGCGGGATGGACACCGGCAGCTGGTAGGGGTTGAACCGGAGCCTGGGCCGGGAGTTGGTCAGGAAGGGGTTCCTGGACATGGAGCCGGCCGAGCTGGTGGCGGGCATAGCGGACGCTGCCGCCGCAGCGGCTGCCATGTAGGTGTATGGGTACGGGAACAGGCCGCCGAATGTCGGCATGGGGATGCCCTGGAGGAATGGAGAGCAAACACTGCAGTTTAGTAACGCATATAGGTCAAGTGGTTCTCAAACTTTTACATTTCAAGGACCCCCCTTAACTCTGACAGTATACAAATGGAACCATTGACCATTGACCATGGGTCAATTTAGAACCATTTTGACAACCACTGGCATATAGTTTATTTACACTCCGCAGTACAACTTGTCGCTTGTGAAAAAGAAGCGTCAATTAACGCTTGATATGCGGCACCCTCGTGGGATGGAGTATATTAATTAATTATAGACTTATTCGTTTAAGTTTAATAATCAAATTACAAAATGGCAACAAGTTTGTTATGACACCTGTAGCCCAGCCGAAACTGTTTGTTGTTTTAAAGAAAGCCTAATGTGGGAAATAGCCCTTTATGAAAAAACAATAATCTCTCAACTCATAGTAAAAACGACACAAAACAATCATGAAATATTTGATACATTTTGAAACCATCTCTATCAGCTATGCCTATGGCTAATAGGTGCTGTATAATATAAAAATCTCAAGATAACAGTCAAATGCTTTCCTAACAGTCCTACACACAGCCTAAATACATACACTACAGCCTGGATCTTTAACCTAGTTAATAATGACAATATTGTTAGTGCTAAAGCATTTAACTACACTCCACCCATGGTCTGTTAACAATAAGCCCATAATATTTTTTCACCAGGTCATGTTGATTTAAATTAAAGCTGCTTATGAAATACACCTGAGAACTAATGCTCTCTCTGCCTGCACCACAACCAAGGCAATGACGTGTATATTAGCAGGTTTTGAGCTACCATTTTTAGCCTGCCATGGCAGAGGCAAATCAGCCTCGAAGCCCAATCTCAAATCTCAGATGCCCTTGAGCAATGACCACAGCTCTGATACGATGTCATCTAACACAGTGGTCCTCAAACCTTTACATTTCAAGGCCTCCCCTTAACTCTACAGTAAACAAATGGAACCAAATGGACCCGAGTTCCATTTGTATACTGTCAGGGTTACAGACTTGTAACTTACAAGTCTTACAAGTTGTAAGGGTCAATTTAGAACCCCCTCAAGGAACCCAGAGAGTCCCTAGAATCCACTTTGAGAACCAGTGACCACTGATCCAACAGATGCTGCAGAGTGCTGGCCTCCTCTCTATAAATCATGTAGTCTGAAAAGGGGGTTTTCTCTTACCTGAGAGGCTAGCATGTGCTGGGACAGATGGAAAGGGAAGGCGCTCGCTAGGCCTCCCGCGCCCTGGGAGGAGAGGCCATTTTCCAAAGCGCTCGCTCCAGAGATAGAGGCCATAAGGTGCTGCATTCCCATGGCGGAAAAGGCTCCGGGGGCCATGGCAAATTGCCCGGGGTGAAACAACAGCGGCGATCCGGCGTTGAGGGGGTTAAAGAACTGCTGACTGTGCAGGCCGGACAGAGCGAGGCTTTGTAAGTGGCTGGGGCTGAAGTGAGCGGGGCTCTCCGTTTGCACCATGAGAGGAGAGTAGCCGTCCTTGTAGCCGTCCTTGGTGGCGCTTATGCCCCCGCTACTGCTCTCCGAGTCCTTTTTGGGCAAGTCCGAGGTGTCCTTCCTGTGCCTGCTGTCTGATTTGTCTGATTTCTCAAGGTTCCTTACATTGAATACGGAGTCGTCCTTCTTTTCAGCACTAGGCCGGTCCCGTACGCGCTCCTCGCACCTGGAGCTGTAAGGGGATAGTGGTTCAGGTCCAGGGCTGTTGGAGGCAGTACAGTTCTCCTCCTGGTGGTCCACCTCCTGCTCGCTGTCAGTGCACGTCTTCTCGTCTGTCAAAGACCAAAACAACACACAAAACACGTGTAAGTAGAGACCTGGTTGTTTAAAAGAAAATGTGTAAAATAAAGCCAATCCATTGTTTTCTATGTAGACAAAATCCACAGCAAGAGCCTGATCCACAGGATGTGATCTAAAGCACTGCATTGTAGCCCACAGCATATAGAATCCACAACCACACCTTTAGATTGTCCCCATCAAACCCCATCTTCTCTGCACACAACAGGCCAGCTCGCAAGCTTAATGTGCACCCTACATTTCTTATTCATTTTCTAGTTCTTCCAGTTGTTCAGCATCGTCAGACAATATAAAACGTGTATTCTCAAATTGGGCACTCAAATGAAGTCAATTACCATAGGAACCTAAAATGATACTGCAATTTTAACACTAAATGTTGCAAGTCTGTTTTTGATAAAACATAATTGACCATAATGGTTTTAGGAATGTGAACATTTCAGGAAAACGGGGTTTAATGTGTCCATTTTCAAGCTCTTTATTATTATTATTATTATTATTTAATTAAGCTATTGCAATATCACAGCCTTTCTATTAAAAAAATAATATATATATATATATATATATAAAATGTATTCAGTACGGCTGTGGCAGCATCATAGGTGGCGCTATAGCTTACTCTGAATTCTGGATTATCCTTTTATTATTCTTTACAAGATAGATTTCTTTCAAAAATAATAATAAAAGTATAGGCTTACCCAAATAGTTAGAGAG
>NC_137606.1:34873535-34921035 GCF_963280865.1 Gymnoscopelus braueri
CCTAAGTGCCCTCTAATCGATTGTGACTCTTTGCCATAAACTTTACGATTGCAACAAGGCCACCAGCCCCCCCAACCCCACCCCTCGACACAAACCCCAATTAGCTTCATCTGAGGAGGGGGGGGGGTGCTATCAAATCTAGGAATTATACTGATCTACAATCAAAGAGAGGGACTAACACATATGCAGATCTAATTCCTAGCAACTGCAGAGGCATGTTTCCATGTTTCTAATTATTAGAGTCTACAAACCATATTTCAATTTTTTTTAGTCTACAAATTATATTTCTATTTTTTAGAGTCTACAACCCCTCAAAATGTTAGGGTCAGTAGAGTTTTACAATCAAAGAGAGGGACAAAAAAAACACCTATGCAGATCTAATTCCTACCAACTGAAGAGGCATGTTTCCTTTGGCTACTACTGTACACAAAACACAGCAAACCATATTTCTAATTTTTACTCAGCAGTTAGCCTAAGGATAGGCCTAAAACGGATTACTACTCCACGAAGTCTAAACATTTTTTAAAACAATGCCAGAGATCTGGAATCACAGACAGGCCTCGCATGTAAACCTATACCGTGCAAGAGCGCAGTAAATCTGAATTTACAGCCTAAAATATCAGCAGGTAGGCTATGTTAAAACCTACAAGCTTACGGAACACAGCAATTAAAAATATACACCACTGTATAGGAAAATCAGACGACTTACAAAATGGCCCCTCAGATTAACTCTTAACGGGAATGGTCTATAGTGGTTCTCAACCTTTTCAAGCCGTGACCCCCCAAAATAATCATATTTGAACTGGGGAACCCCCAGATAAATATTGTGAAATATATAAAATGTACAAGCTCACAACCAGTTTTTATAGTTTTTTGATTACTTTTGCTGTTTTTTTAAAGGTATTTATTATTAAATTGTTGCTCACTGTCATCTGGGGACCCCCCCCCAAAAAAAATCATGTGGGGACTCCCCCTGGGGGTCCCGACCCACAGGTTGAGAACCGCTGATCTAGGACATGTATGCAAACTACAGTAGCAGCCATATTATACGAGGCTGTCTAATAATGTTGACTCTGCTCAGTGCTTACCTTGTCATTCTGATATGCTGTCACAGCCACGAAGTCGGTCTCCGGGAACACATATGTCCTGAACGTACTGTATGGGAGTTTGAGGATGTCATTGGCCCTCACGATATGAAATCTGGGCTGATACTTGTGCATGGAATTTAAAATCGTCTGCAGAGAGAGAGAGGGGTGGGGGGGGGGGGGGTGGTGGGAGATGTGTACGTAAATAATTAAAAGTCCACCTGAAGGCTTTTCTCTTTTTCCTTCACACCAAATATACGAGTCTAGACAGACGATCATAAGATGTAATATAAAAATAACGTACATAATCCAGTACATTGTTCGTGACACACCTTTTTTTCTTTTTTTTATAATAATGACTGTATTATGTTGACTTGTCTGTAATTACCGGGGACTGAAGAAAAAAAACCTTACTAGCCCACACATGTTGTCATGAGAGTTGAAACCACAGTTGTTCTCAGTTGTATAATTCGCTTTATAATTCACAATTTAAGGACACATGTGTGTCCAATGTAAACAAGGACTAAAAAAACAGATAATGCAATAATGCAAATATTTAATCTCTATAGGTTTGGGAGAATTAAACGACTGGTTCTCAAAGTGTGGTCCAGGGACTCTCATGGTTCTTTCAGGGGGTTCTAAATCGACCTGTGCAAGTCTGACAGTATACTGTCAGAGTTAAGGGGGGTCCTTGAAATCTTAAAGTTTGAGGACCACTGAATTAAACACATTCTGCACGGCTGTATCTACCCTTCACCACGTGTATAGCCTACTTTAGTCATTCATCATTTTTCATTTTTACAGTCTGCATGCCTATTGCACTTGAGGGACCCCTGGGTAAGACATGCAGGGGCCCCAGCGCACGTTGTTTGTGTTATACTCGCTCAATGAAGATATCACAGCAGACGTCAAACGTCTTGCGGCGTTTTGACCCAATTTTCAAATACTTTAACCCCGTATAGTTACGGGGTTAAAGTTATACATTTTTCCTATCAAGGTCCATTATTTACTCGGCATTTGGGCCACGGAACCACCATTTGATGAGATTTAGACTCTCAGACCCAAAACTTAGAATATTTCTTCTATACATTCTCTAATTGTGTAAGACTCCTTGTAAATTAAGTAATGCAGATGTTTAACAATAATTTAGAGTTAAAGATCTATAAGGGTCCATTTGGTTACCAACTCTCCATCGTTTAGCTGGGGACCACTTGGAACCCCCTCAAGGACCACTGGTGGTCCCCGGACCACTGGTTGAGAACCACTGCTTTAGCCTAATCCCCGGGCATTGCAAACGCTCTCCTCAAATATTATGTTATGTTATTTATTTATTCATTTATCTCTCAATACAGCGTAACAATGATGGCAAATCCAATGAGGCCAAGAGTTGTAGCTCCAGACGCCATTCCACGGCATACGGAGGGCCTGAGTTTTATGAATAGCATATAACTAGAAAAAGCTCGGTGAGATTCACGAGATGCTGTTGACCCTGCGGAACTAAGTTCAGGCTAATAATATTCTTGAGAGGTCGTTGGAAAACATAAGTAGCCCCGCGGCTATAATGTCAGCAGCAAGTTGGAAATTGAAGTGTCGACAAAGTGTCAACAGCCTTGGCTGATGCCATAATGTTAGCAAGTAATCTCTGAGAGAATAATATAGGACAATGCATGCAAATCGACACGGCTGTAAACAAAACACCACATAGGTTTCAATGTTCTATCGTTAGGCTATGACATGATAGTTAGCAGCTTTTGTACAGTGCAGGCTATATAACCACTTAAACCCCCGCATCGGTATTGTGAGGAAAGCTTTCGCTGAAAAATAGCAGATCGACAAGCTCACAACATGATGCGCTGCGCCGCATTGTGAGCTTGTTGATCGGCTATTTTCAGCTAAAGCTTTCCCCACAATAACAGAAAAGCACCATAGAGCCCTGAGGGACTACGGTTACCCATATGGGGGTTTAAGTGGATATAAGCTAAATCGTTAAATTGTATCAAATGCAAATGTGCCCTAGGCTATTAGAAATTAAATAAAGTACATACATTGCTTGTACTTACAAATCCATGCTTGTCCGAGATATTGTTCGTCAGCTTGAGTTTATGAAAAGCAACAGGCTTCGCCATCCACTGCTCTCCGGTGGCCGGGCTGTCGGGATGAATGTACATCCTCTTGGGCATCTCGGGGTCGGCCTTCCCCGCTACCATCCAACGGGAGTTATGGAACTTGTAGCGGCAATCGTCCGCGGCGACTATATCCATCAGCAGAATATATTTGGCTTTTTTGTCAAGCCCGTTTATCCGGACTTTGAACGGGGGAAACATTCTCCTGAAAGAGAGGAAAATAAACACGCAATTAACTCGCTGCGATTTGTAAAAACATGGCATAATATTACCATTGGCAGACTTTAAAATAGAAATACAAACGTGAATATTTCCGTGCTGTATTATGGCATCGGCCAAAACTGTTAGGGGGGAAATAATCCCTGATATGATGTCCACACCGAAAAAAAGGCTATTACAGGCGTATTACACGAATACCATCCTAAAGCTGTGTGTGTGTGTGTGTGTGTGTGTGTGTGTGTGTGTGTGTGTGTGTGTGTGTGTGTGTGTGTGTGTGTGTGTGTGTGTGTGTGTGTGTGTGTGTGTGTGTGTGTGTGTGTGTGTGTGTGTGTGTGTGTGTGTGTGTGTGTTTGTTTGGAATGGATCAGAACAGCTACAGACTATGAGCCTATAGTCACATATTTATGACCATATCGCTTCACCGTGCCATCTTTTTCAAGTGACAGGCTGTTTACAAAATTCAGAAGCGCAACTGCCACCTCAGAATGTTTGATCTTGGCTTAAAGTAGCCTGCTGTTTGATATTTATTTAGGACGTGTTGTGCAATAACATATTGGCCTAAATGTTGTTCTTTTTACTGAAACGTTTTAGGGCAGGGGATGTAAAACTTTAATTTAATTTAGTAAAATTGTCGTATACAAAATTATTGTGTCCTTATTCCGTATATGACATAAATACACAACAGCAATAATGTCTGGAAATAATTTATTTGTAGCACAGGGTAATCATAATTCTTCCGATCGATATCTAGCCAACTTCTCTGTTTTATTATGTATTCTGTAGATACATAATCATGGAAAATGGGTGCTGATTGATAAAACAATAATATATATATTTTTAAACATCGAGTTGACTTTTGTGCCTTCACGCACAGTACAAGTTTAGACTGAGATGGTTGTTACCAAATCCGGAAGGTAAGAATTACGATAATTACGTAAAATACTGTATGTGTTAGGTTCACAAAACTACTCGCATAATAAATGCAGCTCGTTCACGTCGTTGGACGTTTTAGATTATGTGGCATGTGTGCAGAATTTTACGTAATTATCGTAATTCTTACCTTCCGGATTTGGTAATAACCATCTCCGTTCCTACTTTATGGAACTGGTCCCAAAGATCCTTGGCTTCCAGGGTGACTTTTGGGTCATCGTCCACTTCTTCCTCCGGCTCTAAACTCTTCAAACTGCGGAGATGAGCCGCCTGATGGTGGTGACTCAAAGCCGGGTGAAGCCCTGCCTCCACTGCCCCACCTAGAGAGTGGTCCGTCATGGGCTTGGTGAGCGCCCCGGGAGGCAGAGCGAGAGCCGGGAAGAAGGAGGGCTGTGTGGCCGCTAGGAACGCTGACATGGGGAAGTCGGTCGGCCGGTGAGCGTGGAAAGGGTGATAAGCCATGGCAGTCCCTGTGAAAACTGGATCTCTCATCGGTGCATCCAAAAAAATCAAAGTGAAATAATGATATGCAGTGGTATTTCCCCCAGCAAACAGCAGTATAGGTCCGTGTCCAGAGTAATTGATTTCTGTAATAAGCACAGAAGTGAATTAGAAAACAGAATACGCGTTGTTAGCGGACGCGTTATTGACGAAAAAAGCCAAGAATTGCTCGCGATCGTCCTTCGGTATAGCTCCGCGATGTCCCGTAATAAAAAATGGCCAAAGTGCGTTCAGTTCAGCGACGCTTCGAGGACAGAGGCGCGCTTTGCTGTGTGTGTTCGCCGGTCGCTCTCAGACAAATGCGCTCTCTATGTCGGAGGGCTGGACGGTGTGATCATTCCACACGACGGCTCCGGAGTTAGACTGGTGAGATGTTGCCCCGTTCACTGTAGAACTGTGAGTATCTCACATGTCCTTCCTGCCTCGATCCCAACACTAATGAACCAAGCCCCTTTGATTGCTGATTTTACGCTTTCTGGACCAATTGTGGGCCTCTATAGGCGTGGTTTTGACAGCTCCGGCCAGACCCGAGGAGAGGGGGGTGGACAAGAAGGTGTCGGAGGCATTAGCAGTAAGAAAACATGTCAACAGAATAAAATATTAACCAATGACAGGAAAGATCGGGAAATCCCACCCCCATCTCCAAGCCAAACACCGGGTCAGCCCTCAATTCTTGGCCGGTGGAGATATCACCTCCATCGGCTTGCGTTTTATAATGTCGACGAGGTGCTCATTTGGTGGAACCTCCGGAGAAACGAACCTGTCCACCGCTTGAATGTCTGAATCGATCACCGTGCCGTGGAATCGCTGTGATTATTGACAATCTCGGTGCTCTGTTTTATGACTATATAGTGCAACTCACAGCAGTCATTTAAGTCTCGTTGCGGTGCTCATTTTGGAGAGATTTAATATAGTGTCATCTCTCCGGCGTTTCATGTTGTTTTTAAAAGCCTGTGCATAAAAAGACGCGTAATCATTAATATGTTATCGGTCCTTTTTTTGACCCCCCCGGGCCAGCGTATCACGCACGCGCACGGACCGGATTTAAACGATAGCATGCCAGACCACGTCGCTGTCTCTCTGTTCGTCAGAATTAAACCATATACCTCCAGGCTAGAGCCGATTTATCAGTCGTTTTCTTTGACTCGCTTGCTTGTCTCGTGAACGACTTGACGGGGAGGGCAGCGGCTAATAAAGCGGACATTGCCACTTTAAACGGGCTCCAGCCCCCCGGGCCGTTCCGAACACGCGAACCCAGATGTAACGCTGCTGCTGCATCGAGGCAAGAGGAAAAGAAAACACATGAATGACAGTGGTGAGTGCTTCTACTTCGATGCAAACACTTCCTTGTAGTTCTAGGCTGTTTGGTGGGCGTTAAAAAAAGAACACGCAGCTTTGTCATATTGTGACACAGACACCAACACTTTTCCTTTTCACCCTGTAATATCAGTGTCAATTGTCAATTTTCGAGGCAACTTCAAATTAAATTCAGAAGAACGTTCTTGTGTGTTGGGTGTATTAGCATATTTTCTGTGGCGTTAAAAAATGCTGCCGAACAATCACCACCGCCCAAATGGATCGTCAGTTCTCGCTTTAATTCTCGTATATTTTCACTTCAATCTGACCGACGGGATGATGTATTATTACACAGTCGTTACGGATGTTTTCCTGCGAGCGCCAGAGCGGTGTCGCCCTCCGCCAGCCTGTGTTTGTCAAACCGTGTAGCTACATGTGAAACACTTCATACCTTCACGCCGTGACCCTGGTGGCGATCGACTCAATCTCTTTTCTCCACTCTTTTGTGTGTTATTCCTTTAAGAAAATCCATTCTCGGGGCCCTTGATTAACTTGGACTCGGTTTGTTAAAGAGCCGCTTGGCGCCAGTCGGCTGGACGCGCCACAATAAGAGCAGTCTCTTGTCACTTCATATTTACCCTAAAGTCTTTTAGCGCCGCAATCCCCGTCGCCATCTCCGCGTCCAAAGCCAAAGCCGCGGCTTACGCTCGAGTTTTAGGCAGAAGAAAGCCCTCGGTTATTACTTTGTGTCAAATGTGAGTTTGGATAAACAGCAGCTTTCTCTCTCAGAGCTTTATCAGAACGGACAGACGTTGGTCTGGACCCCCCCTCTCCTCTCCTCCCCTCCCACCACTTCCACATGTCTTGATACAGAACATCGTCACTTCGACATAAAACTGAAACAAAAACTGATAATCCTTCCGAATGAGACTGTCAGAGAGACAGACGCACATTTCCTATTAACCCCTCTGGCCCCGTGGTGCGACCCCGTGGCCTCTCTACACACTCAAATCCACAGGTGTGCAAATGTCCTTATTAAAATCACGTTCTCAATTAAATTAATTGGACATGGTGTAAAAAATATACAGTCCTTATTAAGCAGGCTAGCACTGAGCAATAATATGTGTCAGAAATATTGCTTTGTATCGGGGGGGGTTTTGGAAAGGGGAGAAAACTTTAGGAGAATGAAGGAAAGCTGCAGAGCACAGGATGTGAAAAAATAATAATAAATAATTTAAGATTTGAGAAATGACATCCATGTCTGCATTGCAGGCTAAAACTAAACACTTGTTGCTTATATTACAATTAGTGGCTTTGGCTAAAAGGTGAACTGGACAGTGTAAAAGGGAGCAGGATTTAAGAAAGCACAAATTCATGTTGGCATTTATTAAGACAAAGATGTCCATGTTTTCTTTGCATTGTGAATAAAGCACAGATTAGCTCGCCATGGTGTTGGCCCTGTAGATTAAACTGATTTGACACAATGAAGGCTATACTGCCTGCCTGCATTTCACCAATGACAAATAGCCGCGGGTCATTGTACAGTGCCCCCATTAGAAAGTGTTTTCACTCATTGCTATGTTGACATCATTGAAAACTAAATACACGAATATAATAAAATAAACATTGTCATAATGGACAAAACGTGCATACTATAGTCTACATTACATTTATTCACTGAATAGTCAGATCTTAAGAAAATACATTTTAGTTTAGTTCATTATTAACAGTGATTTGTGAGTTGTGTCATGGCTCAATATTTGTAAAACGTCCCATAGCCTATTTGACCAGACAGTTAATTTAATTTCAAAGGCAATACACCTTAGATTTATGGAATGACAGAGATGGAGCGAGGGCCGGTGGTGAGTGAAGGGAACCTCAGCTGAGCAGTTATTCAGGCCTTAACGTCTGACTATAGTTGGAACTGAAACGTTTTGAGTAGAAAAAGATTAGCAACATATGGAGGCAGCTAACGGGCTTTTCTCTCCGTGTATAAACCCAACGGGCTAATTATATCAACAACACTTTTATAATTAGTCACCATTTATTTGTTCTGTCTCCTACGACGTTACACATCTAAACACGATAACACGGGGGCTATTAACTCACCATTACAAAAAAAAAACCATTAAAGACGGAATAACTCATTCGGTTCAGCACTATATTGAAACCAAGACAATTAGACATTATGGGACACATTAATATTTATGAATATGATTATGCTCACATCCTATGAATACGGTTCTTGCCCTTGCTTGGCAACATCATGCGTGCGACCTCCCTCAAAGGTCACGTCTTTTTTAAGGCGTAAAAAGTTGAAGCTGTGAACAGGCTCAAAGGCAGTGGTGAGAAAAGTACTCACATGTTTTTTTTTATTTGAGTAAAAGTATCAATACTGCAATGTAGAAATACTCTGTTACAAGTAAAAGTCTGGAATTAAAAACGTACTTGAGTTAAAAAAAAAGTATTGGTATCAAAATGTACTTAAAGTACCAAAAGTAGAAAGTAGCCTACTCGTTATGCAGAACTTCTGCAGAGAGAGCGACCTTCTGCAGCAGAAAACGTTTTCAAATGTATAAAAAATATTTTAAATTCTTTTGAAAATAGCAGATCTACAAGCTCACAATGTGTCACATCAGGATGCATTTTAAGCTTGTAGATCTGGTATTTTCAAATGCCAAAATGTATATAGGGCTGAAGTGGTTGATGTATGTTCTGTAATAATATTCTAAATCTACAAAGAAACTATATTAACTAAAGTTTTGAAAATAATTGTAGTTGAGTAAAAGTACAATATTTCCCTCTGAGATGTAGTGGAGTAAGTAAAAGTACTGAAAATACTGAAAATACTCCAGTAAAGTAACAAAAATACCTCAAAATGTTTCTTAGGTACAGCACTTGAGTAAATGTACTTAGTTACTTTTACACCACTGCACAAAGGGCAGCTCATCCGCGGTTCCGGAGACAGGTTGATTAAACCCCGGTGCCCTTGTACCGTCCGCTCAATAGAATCTGTTCAGGTTGCCAGAGTTGGGTGAAAACACGCGTAAAAAAACATTGTAATACGCGGCGCCACAAGGATCATTTTGGTGACCTGTGATAGTGATATGGCACAAAGAATCGTCTAATTGCAATATAACGGGACAGTGTAGGGGCTTTATTTGTCTATAATCGAGTATATTGTTCTTCTTTCGCTACTCAGACATTGTTACTTTCCTCCCTTTCATCTCTTCATCGTCTCTTCCCATCTCCCTGCATCATCTCTCCATGCTAAATATAGCGGGTAGACGGAGGCCTTGGCGCCAGACCGTTTAAGACCTGTCAGAGTCCCTCATATTTCCCCTTGTCACATGTACACCCAGCCAGCGCCTCCTCCTCCTCCTCCTCCTCCTCCTCCGGCTACCAGCGGCCCCCGAACCACCACCACCACCTCCTCCTCCCCTTCGCTCTTTCATTCTCGCTTTTCCTCCCCTTGTCCCTCTCCTCTCCTCTCCTCTCCTCTTCTCTCTCTTTCTCTCTCTCTCTCTCTCTCTCTCTCTCTCTCTCTCTCTCTCTCTCTCTCTCTCTCTCTCTCTCTCTCTCTCTCTCTCTCTCTCTCTCTCTCTCTCTCTCTCTCTCACACACACACACACACACACACACACACACACACACACACACACACACACACACACACACACACGTGTGTGTGTGTGTGTGTGTGTGTGTGTGTGTGTGTGTGTGTGTGTGTGTGTGTGTGTGTGTGTGTGTGTGTGTGTGTGTGTGTGTGTGTGTGTGTGTGTGTGTTATACACACGCGGACCACGGACCTGTTTACATTTCTCTCCGTTTCTCTCCCCATCTCATTAAAGCTGGGGGGGGGGGGGGGGGTTAACCCCTGTTCCCGGTGCCCTCTGCTCTGTGAACTTGGCATCATTTGCTCGTCTTCGGGTTCGTGTTTGTCTCATTGACCCGAGTCAGCGGGGCGGCCGCTGAGCTGTCCACTTCACTGGGCCGGACCAGGCTGATGGACGAAAAATAACAGTTCTCACAAGAGGCTACCCCCCCCCCCCCCCCCTTCAAACCAATCACCCACACACGCGCGCACACACACACACACACACACACACACACACACACACACACACACACACGCGCGCGCACACACACACACACACACACACACACACACACACACACACACACACACACACACACACACACACACACACACACACACACACACACACACACACACACACACACACACACACACACACACACACACACACACACACACACACTCACACAGTTCTGTGATAGATTAATCTGTGTGACGAGGAATTATTAGCCTAGATAGGAATATCCTCATTGTTAATTAAATTCTGACATTCATTGTACAAATAGACCCAAACTGAGGGGTAAATTTTACATGTGAACGTAAATGTGAAAAGTGAAAAATCTTTGCTGTATCACATTAGAAATAAATGAATTAGCTATATTCATATCACACCACAAGTGTGAGGTGCAAAGGTGCACCTCACTAAAGGTGCAAAAGAGTGGGTGTTGTTGTTGTTATTATTATTATTATTATTATTATTATTATTATTATTATCATTACCCTTATTATTATCATTATCATTATCATTATCATTATTATTATTATTATTATTATTACTATTATTATTATTATTATTATTATTATTATTATTATTATTATTATTATTATTAATGTGCATGTTGAAAAAGAGTGACATTGGCCTGTAAGTATAGGCTAATGTGCATAATGTGTGTTTAAATAGTTTAGTCAGGATTGTCACTTTGACGTGCCATTGGTGTCAATCATTTAGAATGACGATTCTTTTTTTCACCACATGTGTCCATGGGTATTAAAACAGCTTGACATTTCTGTAGTGTATCCTTCTGACCTGTACACATATAGATTATTAGCCTATTCATTAACTGTTGGTCTGAAGCTATCCAGTATGAACGCATCATTGAGGTTCTTCTGATCTGTAGACCCAGTAGCCTATAGTTTGGGTTGTGTAGCCTATTTGCGCACCGAAAATAGCAGATCTACAAGCATTGTGACTTGTGAGCATGTAGGAAGAAGAAGTCCGTCTTATATAGTCTTTTCCAGGTTTAAGCCTAATTTATGCTCCATCATCCGAAAATAGCCGGGGCCTGTTCCTCAAAAGGTGAATTAGAGCTAAAGCCTGGCTTTACCACCTATCCTGGCTTAATTTAGCCAGGATTAGAGCTGAGTCGGTTCCTCAAAAGGTGAATTATCTTGAAGATTAGTTTAGCCAGTTCACCCTGGCTAAGTTTAGCCTTATCCGATTCCTCAAAAGAGAATTGAAGCAAGCCTACCTTAGTTACCATGGCAATTTAGCTGTGAAGTTAGCCTGGTCAGGAGCAGGCTAACAGCCAAGCTTACTTAATCCAGTGTCTTTGTTCTTCAAGTTTTTCCACAGTTAATTCAACACATGTGTTTGTATATGGACTCATTTGAATGACCCTGCATTCAAATAAAATGAAATCAATACAATAAGATATAATCAATGTAATTACATTACTGAAATAGTGTGTGACCATGAATCATAATTGTTTCACAATAACTCATGTGATATGTCATTGTCACTCTGTTAACACTATAGTTCATATTGTTGTTAGATGTTTGATAATATATTACTTTTTTTTGGTAATATTATAAGAAATGTCTAACACATACATACATAGCCTACATACATATATATATATATATATATATATATATATATATATATATATATATATATATATATATATATATATATACATATACATATATACATATATTTAAATATATATATACATTATTAGTTACGGGTTTAAAGGAGCCTCTTTGTAAGTCAATAAGGAGCATATTTTAAATGATCAATTTCTAGTCAATGGAGAAATTATTTTTTATTTCTTGTCCACCTTTGGAGTTACATCATGATGGCAAGGTAACTACACAACCCAAATTTCTACTAAAGTGGTCTTGCAATGTGGGGTTATTGCGTGTCTCGTCCCGTCCCCCGCTCATCCCGTCGCGGTCAACCCCCCCGACCCCCGTCCCCCCCCCGTCCCGTCCCGTCCCGTCCCGTCCCGTCCCCTCCATCCCCCCGCGTCCCCCCCCGCCCCCGTCCCCCCCCCCCGTCCCGTCCGTACGTCCTGTTGCCCGTCCGGCGCTGACACACACACACACACACACACACACACACACACACACACACACACACACTCTGTGTGTGCTTTCAATACTTTGCCAGCTTTCGCCCTGGATCTATTTATTGCGGTCGCGTTTCCTTTTCTGTTGATAACATGTTTCACTTCCTCATAAGCTTGCATGAGCTGCTGCTGTTCGGCCACAGAGAAAAACGCTGCGCGAGTTTTGTTCCCCGCTGCCATGATTGGTCAAGTTCAAGGAATCTGCGCTCGAGTTCATGGTCTTTTATAGAAATACGTCGTCGGCGAATCGCCGCCCATTTAGCCTGGCTTCATTATCCTGGCTGGACACAGCCTGGCTTGACAAGGTCTAGCTCGACAAAGTTGCTCCTTTTCAGCCTGGCTTGGCGTCTGAGGAACGGAACAAACGAGGCTTTTCGGACCCGACTTTGTCAAGCCTTGATTTGGCTTAAGGCCAGGCTTTGTTAATTCACCTTTTGAGGAACAGGCCCCCGACCTACAAGCCCACTGTGATGAAGTATGAATCAGGCTTATAGAGCAGGGGTCATCAACAGGGGGTCCGGGACCCCTAGGGGGTCCTCAGAGCTACTATAGGGGGTCCGCCAAATATTTGTGTGATAGAACTTGCATCCCTATTCTGAGGAGAACATTAGCCGAAAATAGCAGATCTACAAGCTCACAATGTCTCCCGCTGAGAGGCGTTGTGAGCTTGTAGATTGGCTATTTTCGGCTATTTCGGGGCAAATCAAGATAAGTATTGATGGTTGAACAATTAACATTAATTAACACTGATGATAGTCAACGAAGCCATCTATGAACTCTAAATAAAAAAAGTTTAATCTGCAACACAATTGTAAATAATGTAGTGGTGGTGGGGGGGTCCCTGCTTCATCTCTATCTCAGCTAATAAGGGGTCCTTGGCCTAGAAAAACGTTGAAGACCGCTGATGCAGAGCCTATGCTATACAGCAGGTGTAGGTGTGAGTCTCTGGCATGCAGTGGCAGGCAGGTAGGGGAGGTTAACAGGTGGGGGCGCTAGAATGACCCTGGGGAATGGTTGTACAAGCCTCTGTCTCACTCACCGTTCTCTCTCCGAGTGATAAAGTGGCAGTCTACCTTTCTCTCTGGCCATACATAAGTAATAGCAGGATTTTATTACGATGCATGGGGGCGGGTGAGTGAGCTCATAAGACAGAGCAAAATTGCATGTGTATGCGGTGATTACAAAAACGTTCTCCCTAAAACCCTTCAGTGAGCATGTATTAAATATTCCATAATACTGATGCATTTTTTATCTTTATTGTTCAAACCCATTGCTTCGACACGTATTCATGAGACAGGCCTGCAGCTTTCTCTGAAAATAGCAGATCGACAAGCTCACACAATGCATCGTTGTGAGCTTTGTCGATCAGCTAGCGCTATTTTCAGCGAAAACTTTCTCCACAATAACAGAAAACAGAAAATACACTAGTATAGAGCCCTGAGGGTCTCCGGTCAACCATATGGGGTTAAGTGGTTAAACATCTCTCCCCCTTTGACTCTTTTGGCAGCACCAGTTGCAGGACAGGTGTGTAGAGAGAGAGAGAGAGACATGCGACACGGTGACATTCCTACTGCTCGCATGGCCGGCGACAGAGGTCTCCTCCTGGCCCTGTGCCTGTGATCAGTGGGTCCATGGATCCGCCTCCACGGAGCTACAGGTGGGTTCAGTTCAGTCGGTGTGTCCCAGGCAGGCAGGCTCAGCCGCCGGGTGGGTGCTGTTAACCAGTGGTGTAAAGTATAACTAAGAACATTTACTCAAGCAGTGTACATAAGTTCAATTTTGAGGTATTTGTACTTTACTTGAGTATTTCCAATTTCCAATACTTTTACTTCTACTCCACTACATCTCGGATCCAAATATTGTAGCCTACTTTTACTCCACTACATTTATTTGAAAACTTGAATTACTAGTTACTTTGTAGATTTGGATTATTATTACATTAACCACTTCAGCCCTATATATTTCGGCCATTTGAAAATAGCCGATCTACAAGCTCACAATGCCTGATGAAGCATACATTTTTATACCAATACTTTTGTACTTTTACTCAAGTAAATGTTGAATTCCGGACCTTTACTTGTAACAGAGTATTTCTACATTGCAGTATTGATATTTTTACTTAAGTAAAACATTTGAGTACCTTTTCCACCACTGCTGTTAACTCTCTGGCGACAGACAGTGCGCTGCAGGCGTGCGTCATGGCGCGGAACGTTGCGCCTTGCCTTATATTTTCCATGTGATTGATTGAATACTTTATTAACAGTTTGCAAAAAAAAAAGCACAGAAGGTACAGTTCTATAAAAAGGATGCTAAAAGGATTAAACCCAAGAAAACACTATGGCTTAAGTTGATTCCATTGGGGTCCTGTGTATTCAATTCAATGCAGACCCCAGATACCAAATTTGCACATAATTATGTGATCATTGTCGTGGCATGACGTCAGATGTCAATGCCCCTGAAATATAACTGGAATTAAGCACACAAACAGTGTTCATGCTTAGGGATGTATCTGTCGTTAAAGAAGTCTGCTATGAATGTCTACAATTTACAAGCAGTTTAAAATAATCGTGCATTCGAGTTGGATCATTTTTTGGAAACTACAGCCTGATATATCAGTCGATTTTTAAATGATTCAGCTCGAATGTACGATTCTTTTTATTAGTAGATATGGGCTAGTTAGTTTGAGTGCCGGTTGGTGAGTATTTAATAGATCACGGCATCAAATTCCCTCAAACGCCTCAGCTTTGTCCCCGTCAAGCGACTCCACTTAACTCACGACGACCACCTTAAATCTCGCATTTAGAAGACATGAATGGATCCATCATCATTAAGTATAATATTTGGAATGAAAACGTTCTGTTGCACGTTAAATTTGAACGTTTCCTAACGAATAAAGTGTAGCCCATTCTGTTTAGTTTAATTTTTTATAAGCGAGGAAACTTTTTTCCTTGACCAGCTATTTATGGTGCAAGGTCATAGCCTATTAGCCTATATGTTTTTTTTTCTTCTTTTTTTAATTAAAAGATCAAACACTGGAAATATAGCCAAAAGTATGATACTTTATTTTATTTTGTCTGCATGGAATATTTGTTTAATAATGAAAACATAACATAGCCTAATGAGTGCCTATACACCTGGGCTGGGTATTTTAGGCCCAAAAGTTCAACGTTTTAAACCGCAAAACATTTCATTTTTCCGTGTCTTTGATTGGGCCTACATGACTTTTAAACACAATTCTTGTGAGACCAGATTATTGTAGCGTCGTGTTAGTAGTTTGGACACACTTGGTTTTGCGATAAGAACAACACATTTTAGCAGCCCAACATGTGTTTATTTTACAGGCCTGACCCGTTGACAGCGTCTCCAAATTCAATTTCCATCTCATGCGACGGGAACATAGAATCACATTATAGCCTACAGGAGGCGATGTGAAATTATACCTGAAGTCCGGAGGAAATGCTTTTATTTCGCTACTTTAATTCAATGAGGGGGGGGGGGCACTTCTGCGTGTTAAATCGTCAGCTCTCACATGACGCTATCATTGCATTACAAATAAAGGCACACATAAGAATAATCTTATTTGTTGATAACAGGATTATAGGTGTCCATACACTCATTCTATTCTGTATATGTTCTCATACGGGAGATATAACTTTGTTTATAAAGAATGTAAACTTAATCAAGGAAAATGAGTTTTATTTTTAGGTGGACAAACTGTGCTTTAGTTTGAATTTGATAAATGTAGGCTAATTATAGTTTTAAGTATAGGCTTGTTGACGTGGGTTATTTTATTTATAATTAGGTTTACTTCGGTCCGGTAGCGTAGGCTTTTTAATAGCCTCACCCTCATGCATGTTTTTAAATCATTTCTACCTTCTGAAATAGTTAAATAATCATTAGGAAATAACGTTTGATTCAATTCAAACCGAAAGTTCAAATTTGAACATTGCTAATAGGCTTTAAGTGTTTGATTTATAGACAATTAAGAATGAAGAATTGATCTATTTTATATTGACTGGATATGGAAGTTAATTTGAAACTAAACGGAACAATAGCCTGGCTTTAACGCTTTTTTATATAATACATTTCTGTAAGGTATGCTATCTACTAAATACAGTTGATGAAATTGAAAACGGTGCAGCAACACTATAATGTCATACATTATCATATTATGTCAAAACAGATTAGATAAATCTCCATTTATTCCGAAGGTGGAAATTGGCTAATTACAAAACTTGAAGTCAGTAGGGCTAAAAGAATAAAGATTAAAAATTAAAAAAAGAAACAAGATTTAGAAACATTATAAATGCCTCTACATTACACAAATAAAAGAGACCATCTAAAAAACTGAGCATAAATGCAGGTTATAGGATATCATGTGTGTGCTGTTTTTCTAACAGAGTGACACATACTTCAGCATGAGATGTGTTTCCAGAATGAGATGTGTTTGATCAAACAAAAGGCAGAGCTGTTTGCCTGTAAGTGGTTTACCTTACATCCTGTGTTCTATCCATTCACAGGGTTAGACCATTAGACTATGGATGGTATCAGACAGTGAAGACAACAAGGGTTTGCTGGCTCTGCCCCCTCTGGCTGTGGGACATGCTGGCATGCAGGTCAGGCCCCTGGATAACACAGAGGGGCTCTGGGGCCCCTCAGCGGGCACACAACTCAGAGGGGAAAGCCATGGCAGCCTGCCACTGCGTCTGTCTATGTCTCATTTCTTTCTGCATGCAGGCCATGGCTGGTTCCAACTGTCTAAGGTAAGTGTTCTGCACACAAGAGAGAGACAACACAACGGTCGCTCATTATCTGATGTGGGGACACTGAAATCTCTTCTGTGTTTTTTTAAGGAATTATTATTATTACAAACTGTTTTAAGAAGAAAAAAAAGAATACAGGCCTTCCTGATTTTTTAAGAACAAATTTCCCTCACATGCTGTTATGTTTTTGTTTAAATATGACTAAAGGAACACATTGCCCTGTAGAGTGAGTGGAATCCTTCTGTGCAGGTTAGCTAGCTGTGAGCTCTGTTGTATATTAACACATATGAAGGAGGTTGTGTGTGTGTGTGTGTGTGTGTGTGTGTGTGTGTGTGTGTGTGTGTGTGTGTGTGTGTGTGTGTGTGTGTGTGTGTGTGTGTGTGTGTGTGTTCATTTTATGTGTTAATCGTTGTTGGTTTACAGTGTATATATATATATATGTATATATATATATATATATATATATATATATATATATATATATATATATATATATATATATATATATATATATAATGTAGTTACATGAACTATAAACTGTACAAAGAGCCTGTATAGGAGAATGTGTCAATAAAGTACTTAAAGGAAAAACATAACAACGTATTCTTTTTCTTCATGTAACACAATGCTGTCAGTTCCCTGGTCGTGGTGTGTTTGAAGGCATGGCACTGGAGACAAACCCTCCAAGTAAAAGATAGCCTACGATACATGTAAGATTCACACATCAGATGTTCACTGCAGGCAAAAAAAAGTTCAGATCCAAAGTGAGATGTTTTGTGTGTTTAAAAAAAAAGCTTAATTATGTTCAATGACCTGCTTTTAAGTGAATCCTCAAAGGTTGAGAGTGACATAGTATATAGACATCACTTTTTATTTTGATATGTACATCTAAATCATCAGAGTACATTTTACTTACAGTTAAATTAACTTAAGGATATGTGTTTCACTTTCTCTGTTCAAAACCTAAATAGTTTTCTGGGCCTTTTATTTGATTACTATTTTATTATTATCATGTTTAAATTCATACACACACACACACACACACACACTCGCCAAAGAATTAAAGGACCCATTCCTTTTTCAGTATACCTTCTCCAGCCAGAGAAATGAATGGTTCCAGCATCTCAAAGAAAACAAAACAGCAACATGAGTAGTATCTTTTTTTGCAGCCTGGTTACAAAATATGGCTCTGATTACTGACAGTAACTCAGAGATAGTGTGCAACTTGGTGGAGGTTTGAGGTGCACACACACACACACACACACACACACACACACACACACACACACACACACACACACACACACACACACACACACACACACACACACACACACACACACACACACACACACGCAGAGATGTAAATACTTCAAATACTTATTTGTATTTTGTCATTTGTATTTGGCTGAGACCGAAAAAATTAGATGTAATTTGTACAAGATACTTTCAGATTTTGTATTTTCTGTATTTTAAATACATAAAATACATATTTTATGTCATTTTATTCTACATTTTTTTAAATGTACTCAGGTTTATACTGTGGAATGAAAAATAAAAAATAAAACACAATGTGAGATGTCACTTTTACAAATGCAACCACAAATGAGAGGCAGAGTAAGGCGGGTCTTGAGACAGCCTTCATATCACCTTGCCTCAACTATAGTGCATGAAGCCTTGTGGAAAGCTTCTTATGCATTAAATATAGTTTACTTTTGTGATAATATATTACTGCATAACCCATAAATGGTCAGACAAGCCCTGATTATTTGTGATGGTATGTGCCAGTATCCTGGTCAGTATCATGGTGTCAGTATCATGGTGTCGGTCTCACAGTCAGTATCCTGGTGTCAGTATTGTGGTCAGTGTCCTGGTGTCAGTATTATGGCTTATATGACATCATGATTTGTGTGCATGGGGTTCTCATCTTAAACAAGCTTAGTGCTTAATGAGAGTTCCAGTTTAGTAGACCTTGTATTGTGAATTTGTACCGGTACTGTTATGTACTGTCATGTACTATTCTCATGTCTTACTAAATAAACTACATCAATCAATCAATCAATCAATCAGTCAGTATCCTGGTGTCAGTATTATGGTCAGTATCCTGGTGTCAGTATTATGGTCAGTATCCTGGTGTCAGTATTATGGTCAGTATCCTGGTGTCAGTATTATGGTCAGTATCCTGGTGTCAGTGTCATGGTCAGTATCCTGGTGTTTGTAAAGTACAGGCATAGAGGCATAGGATTGTGCAGGTATTGACTACACAGAGCAATGTGGAGCAAGATGTTGTTATCGTCGAAAGCTAGACAAGAACTATTATATGGCATGATGCCATAATAGTTCTTGTCTAGGTTTCGACGATAACAAGGTCAATCTCGCTCCACATTGCTCTGTGTAGTCAATACCCCCCACCAAACACACATGCACTACACAAAGGGCCACAATGGAAATAAGCGATTGAGCTTTATTATGCTTTTATTCTTTTGACGCAATTCCTATGCATTTTTGTCAATAAAGATGTCAAATCAAATCAAACCCCATCATTTCATGTTTTTTCATTGGTATAGGATGACATTTTCATATTGGTTTAGATATGACCTTTTCATGGTTTTTGACTATTGATGGTTTTTGACAACATAGTATGTTGTCATACATGACTAAGAGTTTCATGTTGTAATAAATAGATGACATTTCAAGTTTCAAGTCTAAAATGAGATAAAACAGAATGCAGTTCACAACTATGTGGCTCAGCATATCAAATCAGTGAGAGTACAGTGATATAAACTTATTTCAGCTAGTCAGAGTGAAGCTACATATTGGTCTAATAACACGGTAGGAGATACCTGTTGAAAACCTTATAGCCACTAAGTATTTTTATGTAAAGATCTAAATTGATGACAGAAAATGTGATTGATTAGGAAAAAACAAATAGTTTTTGTTGATCAAAACTGCTATGGTTTTGGTTGTCTAAAACTAATGATCAAATTACAAGATATGACAAAAAACAGTACTGTACGCATTTTTGGTGATATTAGTAAGGCAACACCAGCCCTGTTTACTCTCAATTAAAAATGTAATCTGGGAGCAGAACAAAAATGTTCCAACAGATGGTTTTAAACAATCATCTAAATCTCAGTTGTGTCATAATGAACCCTGGTCGTCCGTATATGTATCTAGTTAGGTTCAGTCTTTCTGTCTGTTAGCTACAGCTTTTCATCTTTTGACCTGTCACCTCTCACTTCAACCATAATGAGCAAATAAGCATAATGAGCAAATGAGTATACACTTTCCCCCTTTTCTTAAACTGTTTTTATTATATTTTGACACTTGATCTGGCAATGTAAACGTATGTAAACGTATGTTTACATAAAAGCTCCTTTGAATTGAATTGAATTGAAAAGGTGAGGTTTCACAAGCTGAAGGTTGTGGTTTGAATCTTAGTCCTGGCAAATATATATTTTTGGTCTTTGTAAGGCGAGGAGCTTTTTGGCAGTCCACCTCCCTCCTCATGCTCTCTTTTAGGAGAGGGAGGAGCTTAAAGGGCAAGACCACTTTGGTAGAGGTTTGGGTTGTGTAGTTACCTTGCCATGATGTAACTCCAAAGATGGACAAGAAATAAAAAATTATTGCTCCATTGATTAGAAATTGATAATTCAAAATATGCTCCTCATTGACTTATATTGTACGGTAAAACAGCTCTCAAAGTCACTCTTTTAGCACATAAACAAACGCAAACAAAGTTGATTCAGACAAAATAGAACATCACCAAAACCTTTTTTAAATAAAAATGTTAACTTCCTGTTGATCTTGCTATTTTTATTAAGAAGAAAACCTGGACTGGATTCGTGGATCCGGATCCAGATCTTCAAATAGTAAAATCAGCAGGAAGTTAAGATTTTTATTAAAAAAACAAACAGTACTGGGTTTGGTGATGTTCTATATTGTCTGAATCAGCTTTGTTCGTGTTCGTTTACGTCCTTATAGAGTGACTTTGAGAGCTGTTTTACCGTACAATGTAAGTCAATGAGGAGCACATTTAGAATTATCAATTTCTAATCAATGGAGCGATTATTTTTTATTTCTTGTCCACCTTTGGAGTTACATCATGGCAAGGTAAATACACAACCCAAACCTCTACCAAAGTGGTCTTGCCCTTTAAGAAATGTACATATCAAAGAGATATTTTTTTTTTGTTAAAGATTTTTTTTCCTGTGATTTTGGTAGGAGAGGGGGGAGCTTAAGGAATTTATTGATTTTATTGATTTCCTACTAATTCTAGTTTTTTTTCCCTCCCATTGATTCATATGATTAGCTTGATCAGACAATTGTTCTATTTTATTGAAGCAGTTGATATATCCTTTATTTGAGATGAGGGTTTTTAGTTTTTTTCATTTCTTTTTTGTTCATTTCCGTCTGTTCTTATTTCTTCTGTTTTAGTATTGAGGCATTGGAACCATGATCTTTGATTCATCACACAAAGTTTTATTTAGTAATAGTTGTTTATTGAGATGTTTTTGTGTTTTGAACCTACAGCCTTCGGTTTATAAACCTCTGCTCTAATTGCTTGAGCCACTTTGGCATGGAAGATGCAAGTGAGAAATATCCAAAACTCATACTTTTTTGAACTAAGAGACATCTCAGTCTGAGTTTTGAACTCATAGTCTCTGCTTTGCAAGGCGTCTTACCACCATCTTACCACTGTCATCATGATTTGTGTGCGTGTGTGCTCTTCAGTGAAATAGCATAGAGATTAGAGTCAGACTCAAATTTTGGGGGGAAAAAATCATCATTTTTTGTCTGAGATTTGAACTCGCAACAGTTGATTTGCAAGGCATTAATCTAACCACTGCACCACCATGGCTCATGCTTGACTAGCTCTATTGCCTGCTCTTCACTTCTTGTGTGAATTCCTGGTCATTATCCTGGTGTCAGTATCCTGGAGTCAGTATCCTGGTGTCAGTATCCTGGAGTCAGTACCCTGGAGTCAGTATCCTGGTCAGTATTCTGGTGTAAGTATCCTGGTGTCTGTGACGTACAGACGTAGAGGCAGCTCTGAATGGGCATTCGGTCTCATGCTATATTTTTTGTCTAGCTTTCGACAATAACAAGGTTACTGTGGCCTGCACTCTCACACACACAGTGGTAAACATGCGTCTGCCTGCTCCAAACACCATGAAAAACATTCTGCTTGTATAATCAATTTATTCTTAGAAATTCTGACATAGTCAATTCATTTAATATTTGGTAATCAATCTATGTATTGACAAATCATTGCATCAGTTTTTATAAAATGTATTTTCAAAATACAAAATACATTATTTGTATCTCAAATACATTTCTCGGACCAGTATTTTGTATTTGTATTGTGATAAATTCTTTGACCCAGTATTTGTCATTTGGATCAAAATAGTTTTTGAGGTATTTTCGCCCATCTCTGCGACACACTAGACAACTAGAAATAGACAGTAGGCCGGACCCCGAAAATGTGAATTTCATTTTGAATTCACAAAATGAAATTCACAGTCCTTCTGAACCCTCTGCCCCCCTTAACCCTATCTTGTCAGTATCATGGTCAGTATCATGGTCAGTATCTTGTCAGTATCATGGTCAGTATCATGTCAGTATCCCGTCAGTATCTCGTCAGTATTGTGTCAGTATCCCGTCAGTATCATGCGAGTACGTCCGGCCTTCGGCCTGGTGGGGACAATTAAAAAGAAATCCTGACAAACTTGGAACAGGTATACTATAGGCAATTTTATTTCCTCAAGTCTTATTATTACACTTGCTTGAGCAGAGGGTAAGAACAGCTCAGTATTTTACAAAACAAATATTACAAACAATAACAAGCATGTGTTCTAAATAAGGAGGGAGAGATGTATTCTCTCCTGTTCGGTCATTCAGTGACCAAAGCCGTGACGGGCTCTTAGCTCGTTTCAACACATGCATCAATACAGAGGCTGTCTGCCAGAGATAGAGGATTGTAAGATTCATATATATATTTTTACAATTATAGTTTAGATAAACACTGAGTCTTTGTCAGTGTGAAAATATTTATAACCCGTCTTTTCTATTATTATTTTGGCAATCTAAGGTGTCTCTTTTTGTTTATTGTTCATAGTGCATTTAACTTTCCACCAGGTCAGACATTCTGGTCAAGTTTAGCTTGGAAAAGAAAGCTGACAAATATAGTGTGTTTATTAGACAAACAGGCAAATAGATTAACAGCTCAACTCTGGCATTCATATAATCAAAGCAAGAATGACAAATTCATAAAATCCCATAAGGGAATAAACTGAGAGGGGGAGAGAGATCGAGGAATTTATAATTATTGATGGAAAGACAATTTTGGTCAAGAGTTGTTAATCTACACATTGCAGCGTAATGGCTGCAATACATCACCAACTAGCAACTATGTATTACTCAGACCAATTGAAACGTAACATTTGTAAAAGCTACAAAATGGAACACGCTGAAATGGCAGTGGACAAATATTCAATAGCTATTTAGTAATGACATTTCATTAGTGTGTCTTCAGTTATCAGTTAAGAAAAAGAAAAAAAAATCAAAAGGCCAAGAAAACAATGAGAAAACTATTAGACCCCATTACAATGGTTTCATACATACTGTACGACAACCCGTCGCTGAATGGAATACACAGTTACTGCCACACTGCAAGCAAGCATCACACGCACGCACACACACACACACACACCCCACAGGATGACCTCAGAATCTTCGTCCGAGAGAGCGCTGCTGGTTCTCAGCACACCACTGATCCAGGTCACGGTACCAACTCGCTGAGATGATGGGGCGTCGGGAAGAGTCTGGTTGGGACTAGGTCAGTGTTTCTCAAAGTGCGGTCCACGGACTCTCAGGGTTCCTTGAGGGGGTTCTAAATGTAACTCAGAGAGTATACATATGGAACCAAATGGACCCGTGCATATACTCACCTTCAGCATTCACGCACGTTTACATTTTACTATCATCCACACCACTTAAAACGTGTGAGCAGGCGATGGGTTCAAGTGCCCTGCTCAAGGACACTCTGACATGGTAGCAGGGATTTTAACCCGTCATTTTAGCCAAAAAGCCAACTGTCCCACCTGGAGAGATTCAATGCCCAGGATGAGGATGGGATTAAAACATCATCATCATCATCATTCAGTTATACAACGGCAAACATAGTGCATAGAAATAACGTCCTACACACAAGACTCTAGTATGTTCTAATATCCCTAGAGAGAATTTGCTGGTGGAGGCAGTCAGGAACGGGAGGTGGGAGAGGAGGTGTGGTATTTTGTGTGTGTGTGTGTGTGTGTGTGTGTGTGTGGGGGGGGGGGGGTCGTCTTCTAGGGCGGTGGTTCTCAACCTTAACGGACCGCGACCCCCCAAAATAATCATATTTGAACTGGGGACCCCCCTGATAAACTCTTGGAATTGTAGGAGTTGGGGCATTACATTTTGTTTGACTCGGTTCCACAGACAAATATTGTGAAACTAGCAGATCTACAAGCTCACAACGCTTGTAGATCGTAGAGCGTTGCGAGGTGTTGTGAGCTTGTAGAATTTTTGCCAATGTTTGACCAGTTTTTATAGTATGGTTTGTCGATTACTTTTGATGACTGCATCTAGTATGGTATTTCTTTTTCTTTTTTGAGGTATTAAAAAGGTCTCACAAGTCCTTAAATGGTCACTTCACTGTCATCTGGGGACCCCCCCCAACATCACGTGGGGACCCCCCTGGGGGTCCCGACCCACAGGTTGAGAAGCAGTGTTCTAGGGGAAGGCAGAGGGGAACAGGCTGAGAGGCTGGCTCTCGTTGGTGGGCAGGGGGGAGCGGTAGCCCTCAAAGTTGCGTGGGATGCTGCCACTCGTGGAACCCGAGCTGTTGCTGAGTGTCTCAATGCTTCCTTCCCTCTGGAGCTCTGGAGAAACAGACAGACGACGTAGGGAGAGGGGGAGACAGACAGACAAAACAGAGTGTCAGAGGAACATAGTATCTGTGTTGGGGGGGGGGGGGCAGACAAAACTGTATACATTATACCAGTGGTTCTTAAACGTTTTCATGTCAAGGACCCCCAAAATGATATGTATTTGGCTGCGGACCCAACCATCTCAAAACTATTATGTGCCAAAAATAGCAGATCTACAAGCTCATAGCGCGGCACTCGGTGAGTATAAAATATGGTTAAAGTGGTTAAAATGATCGTGATGCTATATTAACTAATTTTGCTGGGGACCCCCTGGTGGGTCCCCGGACCCCACTTTGAGAACCCCTGAGAACCAATGCATTATACAACATGTAGTTCTGACCGTGTATTGTGATTGGCTGAGAGACATTCTAATGAGTGTTGACGAATCCACCGTATTTACCCTACGTGTAACATAGCTAGT
This sequence comes from Gymnoscopelus braueri, assembly GCF_963280865.1. Classification (NCBI taxonomy): domain Eukaryota; kingdom Metazoa; phylum Chordata; class Actinopteri; order Myctophiformes; family Myctophidae; genus Gymnoscopelus; species Gymnoscopelus braueri. The sequence continues at coordinate 34,899,077 of NC_137606.1, forward strand.
GTGTGTGTGAAACAACTCGTATGGTATTTCTAATAACTCTAGAGACCTTTCCCTGGTGGAGTATTACTACTTGTGAGTGCCAAATGCCCCCAAAAAGTAACCAAAGTGTTATATCCCTCCCGCTCACCCCCAGCCCTCACGGTTTTTAATTCCCTACAAGAGAAATGGTTGTTTTATACTTAAAAAGATTTTTAGAGACTGGCTCTGCAACAGATCTGAGCAGGAAACACATATATGAAGGTGTTATACTGTATTTCTTATGGGAAACTGAACAGGAAGCAGGCCAACTTCTGGAAACCCGGGACCACAGTTATGCAAAGAGCCTATTAGGAAATAGTAATACAAACGTTTGGTGTGCGAGAGACAGGGAGAGAAGTTTGTGTGTGAGACAGAGAGAGAGGTTAGAGAGAGAAGGGTGCGTCTAACCAAGTGGCCTCTTCAGTCAAACCCCCCCCCCCCCCCCCCCCCGGACATGCTACGGCTGACATATAGCGTTTCTCCGACATGCCACGGCACTCGACGGCCCCTCAGGACGGCATCCTTCAACAGAGGAACTGATGAGCCTCTAATGCGGAACTCTCCATACGGAACCCATTACTATTATTACATGCTGTAAAACATATCCGTCCATATATGCAGGGAATGGCATGCGCTGTGGTGGCAGCAGGGTATTAGAACAGTGATGCATGTGGTGCACGGTGAGGTGCGTCAGATGGAGAGACGACCCCGTCACGGGGCCTGCGCTTCATCTAGCGCTGCCGTCTGCTCCGCACACTGCAGCGGGCAACGCCCATGCATGTACATCCGGCACCAAGTATGACATGTCACGGACAACCTGATAGGGTGATGTGGTAATGCATTTATACGCAGGTATGTGTGACATCCTCCACATCATGCGCACACGCTCTCTCTTTCACAGCGGTATCGGCAAGCTGTGTCATGTATTCCCCTTCTGATATTCCCCTTCTGTGTGAGTGTTGCTGCAATAGATGCTCCTAAATACACCACAGAATATAGCACAGGGGACACAACCACTGCTACTCCACCAAACCAGCACTAACACACGGAGAGAGAGGCAGAAAGACAGACATGCGCACCTTCTACACAGCAGCAAGATTAACCCCCCCACACACACACACACACACCCCCCCACACACACACACACAAACGTTGTCACAGTAAGTTTTGCAGAAAGTACAGTGATAACATTTTTTATCCCAAAAACGCATGTGAACGTGGTGAGCAGATGAGAACCATGTAGGGTCAATCGTCGATTTTACGTTGCATACTAACACACCCTAAACCTAAACCCTAACCTTAAACTAAAACGTTGAAATGCAAAGAAAATTTGAAAATGTAACGTTTTTGCGGTCCAGAAACGGTGTCATTGAACGTTTCTGGCGAAACGTTCAATGACAACGTTTCCTCTGGCAATAGGGTTGCACACACACACACACTCCTTTCCTCAGACCCATGTTGCTTTCACATAGGCAGGTCCGCATTGCGTTGTCTGAGTTAGGCAAATCACAGTAGGTTATAGGCAAGTTACAGTGCATTATAGGCAAATCACAGTGCATCTCTGATGCCTGGAGGGGATTTCATTTGTGTTTAATATCTGTGCTTTCCAGCATCCCCCTGACACAGTAGCCATGAGGGAAAACTGCAGCTTCTGACATGAGTCCAGGCAACCTAATACAGCCAAACCATTATCCTGGCTAACACGTAAAGTGTTATATCCCTCCCTCTCACCCCCAGCCGTCACGGTTTTTAATTCCCTACACTACATGGAGGCAGAAACTCTGGCACAGTTGAGCTGGCACTGCAGTAATCCAAATGGGTGAGTGGTGGTGAGGGCAGGGTTGACACACAGTTCCATAATCTATTATTGATACATTCTCCTTCTGTCATAAACACTTTTTTTTATGTACACTGATACACACGGTTTCTAATGAACCTTTATCTGTTTGGGTGTCATTCGTCTGTAATTATGTCATTTTCCCAGCCTGATAGAAACATGAGATTATGCTTTGCCTCCCTCCCAAATGTTAGCTCATAATATGCTGTCCCGATCTCTGACATCAGTAATCTATCTATGATGTCCGTGCTATGACTTCAGTACCCGTACAGACCATCACACACACACACATCAAAGAGATTTGTGCGATTTATATTGACACTCACACACACACAGATTTGTAGAATATATATAGACATAACAAGACATCTAGACAAGAAAAGTCATGCGACATGTCGAAAAAAAGAAAATATATATACTATAGGTTAGGACACCTACGTCACAACGCTGATCCGACCAAAATGCCCATATATGGGCGTAAGAGGGACGCAGGGAGGGACACAAATCGGTGACTTCACAGTATGACATTCTTTCATAGTACACATACATTAGTATGACTTTAAAACAGACCTGCCAGGGTTTGAGCTAGCTGCTAGCTCAGACAGGCCGGAGCTGCAGCATGTGGTGTTATTGTAGACACTGGAAGCCGCTGAACACCCTGGCTAAAGCTCTAAAGGCCCCTCGAGTGTTGCCTAATCCACCTCATTGTGCGACGCCTCGTAGCCATTCAGCAAGTCTTAACCTCTCACGCCCCCGACACAATCCCCTGCACACTAATGTTGGGGATCTGTTCCTGTGGGAGTGATGTCAGCGTGTAAAGTAATATGATCATTTATGTTTTCATTCAGGGTGGCGTGGAGACAGTGCAGTGTTGGAAGGAGGCCAGCAGCACAGTGATGGAGACGGTGTCGACTCCAACCAATAAAGTCCAGTGAGACGGAACTCTGTTCAGAGAGGACACTGATGGATCGCCACTTCAGCAAGACAATGCACAGTCAAAAGAGTTATCTCCGACCGAGAATAGGGGCTAAAGGTGGAGATAAAGGATCCTGGTGTTGCATCTGGGGCCAGGGGCCCTAAGGCAGATTGAGCTATTTTCAGAAGTGTTGTCACAAACTGGCAGGGATAGAGTTAAGCTTGGTGGCAATATGCAGTAACACAGTGCAGAGTAAAGCCTTATCGGTCAATCCTGTGTACAGTGGAAATGTCCAGAAATGGCCCAGGCTGCACCCTCAGCTGTGAACAGACCATAATCCTCTTACACACACTCTCACACGGGCACACACACTGCGCGCATGCACGCACACGCACACGCGCACACACACACACACACACACACACACACACACACACTCTCTCTCTCTCTCTTTCACAAACATGATTTGTCATGTTGTAACGCAGTAAACCCCTTTCCCACTCGCATGAAATGCCTATCGCTGGTATATTTAATTTGAGCGTCCCGTACCATTAATCTCACATCTCCCTCCCTTGTCAGATTACCTGCGTTGTCATCCCGCTACGTTGGTGTGAATGAAAAGCGTCAGTGCGTTATGACAGTGCTTACGTAAGAGATGTTAGATTCACTAGTAAAAAGCTTTTGTATGAGTGCTGGGGGAGACATGGGGGAGCGTGTGTGTGATGGTGAGGTTGGGTCAAGGAGACAGACACAGAGAGAGCGAGAGATCTGCAACCGGAGCAGAGTTAAATTAAATTAAATTAGCCGGTCTGCCAGCCTGCAGATGGATATTTATTGTTTCTGTTCGTACAAAACACATATTCTATCATCCCCAAATGCCTAGTCTTGCGTGCTTATAGACACCTCTTGCGTGAGCATTAAGTACTGTACCTATAACATTCATCTAACGTGGGAACAGGCACATGACAGTACTAAGGAGGGCAATTTGGGAATGACTCTTGTCACTCACACAGGTACAAACAGTGAAATCTCGGTGTGGCCAAGATGATTTATTCACATAAATGGCGGTAATTTAGGATTATTGTTTACCCAGCAATGTACTGGTCTTCCAGTGAAAAGGGCACTTTAATGTCTCAATGCTTAATGTTTTATGTAAAGCACTTTAAATTGCCTTGCTGTTGAAATGTGCTATATGTACAAATAAACTTGCCTTGCCTTACAGTCTACCAACAGTGAATATGACACAGTATGATTGGAGAACCAGTCAGATTGAAAAAGGTGCACTCGTTTTCACCAACAGAAGCGCGCCGCCTGAAGGTGACTTGAGCAATGAGAGGCACCACCGAGCGAGCCTAGGCGAGCGCGTCGCCGTGCAGAGCGTTGCGAAGTCACCTTCAGCCGACTCAGCACCGTCCGAGTCATGTCCCTGTAGAGACAGAATCGTCCCCCCTAGTCTCGGTACCTCAGAGTCGTCATTTCTTTTTTTGACGGGACGGGGGGGGGGGGGGGGGGGGGGGTCCGCCAGGAAAAACCGGGAAAGCATCCATGTCATTTTAGATTCTATACGTTGGCTATTCAAAAATAGTAGATCTACAAGCTCACAACAAGCTGCAAAGCTTGCACATCTGCTATTTTTGAACATCTTTGAAAAAAGATGTTCGGCCTCTTAATGGATTAAAGGCATCTGTCAAAGTTACACTGTGTACATGTTAGTAGTCCATGTGTAAGTGAACCAGAGTGCATGCAGGAGGCAGCAGTCATAAGTCTATAGGGAGGAACAGACTGTGCAGACTGTGTGTCTTAAGTTGTCATATATGGGGGTCAGGCTTGATTGTCTGATGGAGCCTGATGTCTACTGGCATAAAGCAGTGGTTCTCAAAGTTTTCACGTCAAGGACCCCCAAATTGATAAATATTTGGCCGCGGACCCCCATCTGAAAACGTGTTGTGCCAGGGACCCCCAGAAGCAAAGATTTGCGTTAAAAATGTTCACCAATGTTCAAGATTTTTGAAAAATAGCATATCTATACAAGCGCATAGCTACATTACAGTGTATACTGTAACTGCTATTTTTGAATAGCCAAAGTATAAAAGGTTTATTGTGATGCTACATTAAAGGAGGAGTTCACCCAAAAAATTACTTATTTTCTATCAATTGCACACCCTATGAAGCCTTGAATCCATGGATTCTTTTTTGTTTTTGTCGCATTCTTAAGCTAATAATTTGATTCCCGTCTCCTACCGGCTAATGTATCCGGTAGGAGACACAAAGTAGATTATTTGTGTCTCCTACCGGAAATACACACGGTCATCAAATGATTGTCTTAGGAATGCCACAAAAACTAAAATAAATCCATGAAATCAAGGCTTCATGGGGTGTGTAATTGATAGAAAATAAGTAATTTTTTGGGTGAACTCCTCCTTTAACTGCTTTTGCTGGGGACCCCCTAGAACCCCCCCAAGGATCGCTGGGGGTCCCCGGATCCCACTTTGAGAACCAATGGCATAAAGGACTGGTCAAGTTGCTTTGTGGGGTGTCGACTTAAAGCTGCACTCTGTATCTTTCATCTACAGAGTATTTGAACCCGGGTCTCCTGTTAAAGTGCTGAAATCTTTACCACTTAGCCAATAGAGCATGTCTGCTTGCTCAGGGGGATATTGAATTTTGACCTTCAGGCAGTACCACTTGTCAGCCAGTAGTGGTCCCACCAGACCACAGGATCTACATTTCTCAATAGAAGTGCATGGACAACACTAAATACAACCACTGCTGTTGTGTTTGTTATATTGTATAACATATTCTACCATACAGATTGGTCACAATAAAACGTTATTCTCTAAAAATGTTAAATAGTGTAGCTTTAAACCTAATGTTATAATTTAGCTGCCAAAATGTAGTGCCGTCTCTAATAGTCAGGTCAAAAAAAATCTGGGAATAAATTCCTTACCAAGAAATGTCTTCACCCATGTGTTTGTAAAGGTGTTTAGTAACACGTCTCACAACGATTGAAATTCAAGTTCCCTAGGGGAATCTGTGACAGCTGCTGAAAGTTGGGGTACCCTTAACCTTCTGCGGGAAGTAGCCTGTTAGGGGTCAAACTAGTCTTTTTTTCATGAATCTGAATCCATTGCAAGTATTTGTTTTGCATGAAAAACACTCCTTAGGCTAAATTCGGTCATAGCCAACTTTCTGCTGACTCCAGGCTCCACGCCCTTTTGACCTCCAACCTCATTGTGAGCTTGGAGGTCCATTCAGCTGTTCTTACCAATGATGAACAAACCATTTTTTTTGTGTAAAAAGAAGAGAATCGTTCAAATGATGATACGAGTGTGAAATTTGGTACAAATCATCTTTGGAGGTCACTCTTCAATTTAACTCATTCAGTGCCTGACTTATTTCTGGCAGTGCTTAGGAGCCGAGATACAGCCTTTTTCAGTAAGAAGTAAAACATGAAGTGAATGGAGCAGAACATTTTCAAATCATGATATCTTGGGTTCTGAACACCCCCCCCCCCCCCCCAAAAAAAAAACAGGGCTTATGATACAACGGACGTCTTAGATGTCGAGTGGCACTGAATGAGTTAAGAAACCGGGCCACTTGTAAATCAAAGGTGGCGGCCATTAATTTCAAGATGGCTGCCAAAATTTGACTGATTTTGCATTTCAACATATCTTCTGATATCTTCTATATCTGAACATTTTCAAACAGAAGTTACCATTTATAACCATCAAAATTAAAACGCCATACAACTGTGCTCACAGGCAAACTCAGGGATTAAAGCAAGAATAAATCTCATGTATACATTTTTTTCCGCATCTGGTTCTGTTTTCTGTGTCTTCCTCTTTGACTCCTGCATGTCCTCTCTCACTGCATCCTCAAACCTCCTCTTTGGCCTTCCTCTTCTCCTCTTACCTGGCAGCTACAACTTAAGAATCCTTCTCCCTATGTACCCCTCATCTCTCCTTTTCACATGTCGAAACTATCTTAACCTCGCCTCTCTTGCTTTATCCCCAAACCTTCTAACCTGGGCTGATCCTCTAATGTAGTCATTTCTGATGTCCTTCCTTTTCCACTCCTAATGAGAATCATAGCATCCTCAATTCTGCCACCTCCAGCTGCGCCGCCCGTCTTTTCATCAGTGCCACCGTTTCCAAGCCGTACAGCATGGCTGGTCTCACTACCGTCTTATACATCTTCCCTCTCACTGGTACCTTTCTGTCACAAATATCTCCTGACACTTTCCTCCATCCGTTCACTCAAAGTATTCCTTCCATCTTCTCAACACACTGTCTCCGCTTGTTAGAACATTTCCATCTCTATCTTTTATCACCTTAACTTGTGTTGCACATCTTTCCCATCCTGTTACCTCTGTCTAGGTGCGGATAATTTTCTCCCTTCTTAGTGTCCAACCTCTCCTAGGCTAGGTCAACCTATTGACCTAGCCAATCTTCTCTTCGCCTTACCCATCATCTTCTTTTACTCCTGCCTACTTTCTTCATCTTTCTGGCCGCACGTCCCCGGCGGGAATCGAACCCAGGGCCTTTCTAGCTGTGAGGCGACAGCGCTACCGACTGCGCCACCGTGCCCCCCTGGCTGCCTTTCTTACCTCTTCCCTGAGCGCCACACAGGATTGTTGATTATTCATCTTCCACCATTTGATATTTTTCTCTGTCTTCACACCTAACATAAGCCGTGCTACGCATACACTGAGTAGTTGGGCGGTGCCCGAGTTTGAACCCATGACCTTGTGGTGTGAAGGCGAGAGCTCTACCAGCTGAGCTACTCCCTCCCTATTTTCTCACTTCTTAGTGTCCAACGTCTCAACCTATTGACCTAGCCCTAGCCACTCTTCTCTTCGCCTTACCCATCATCTCCTTTTACTCCTGCCTACTTTCTTCATCTTTCTGGCTGCCTTTCTTACCTCTTCCCTGAGCTCCACACAGGATTGTTGGTTATTCATCTTCCACCATTTGATAATTTTCTCTGTCTACACACCTACAGTAACATAAGCCGTGCGACGCATACACTGAGTAGTTGGGCGGTGCCCGAGTTTGAACCCATGACCTTGTGGTGTGAAGGCGAGAGCTCTACCAGCTGAGCAACTCGGACACATATGCTCATGATCTTCACTCTGTCTGACCTTCTATTCAACTCGAACTGTTGATATACCCTTCCTTTAGGATTATACCTACCCCATTTCTCCTCTCAGTTTAAAACCACTCCAAAACTCATGGTCTTGCCCATTGAGATTAATAATCTCTTTTAGAAGGGAGACCTGGGCTACAACAAGGTAGCTACTGTATAGTGGTGAAATGTTTCCTAAAATGTGCAAGAAATATAGATATGACTTGTTGATTTGGCGGCCATCTTGAAAAATGACTTGATTTTTGAAAAAAAGAAAAGAAATTGCATAGCCGATGCAATGAGCTGGAAAGGTTGGCTTGGACGATTTTCTGCCAAGGAGTGGTTTTGGTGCAAAACAAATGCTTGCACTTTCCTGTCGGATCGCTGTAACTTGGCAACGCCCCCTTTGCTTCGGTGCCGTGTGTATAACCACACCCCGCTTCTGTCACACACACAGAACTGCCTCTCACATGGGCGGCAGTGGCTCAGGGGTAGAGTGGCCGGATGGGAGCAGTGAGGTTCCCAGTTCGATCCCGGGCTCCCCCAGAGTTAGTGTCGAAGTGTCCTTGAGCAAGACGCTGAACCCCTAATTGCTCCCAATGAGCAGGTTGGTGGTGCCTTGCATGGTTTCCTCCGCCATCGGTGTATGAATGTGTGTGTGTGAATGGGTGAATGTAATGCACAATCCATGTAAAGCGCTTTGGATAAAAGCGCTATATAAATGCACCATTTATTTATTTTATTTTCACATGAGCCGACCGTATTAAATAACTCCTGAAATCCCGTACCACCATGTGACTCTGTGGCATGCAGAGATAAGCATTGGACTTCCAGTTCCAACGTCGTGAGGTCGGATCCCATTCTCGACACAATTATACATACATTATCTAAAATGGATTGCCCCCAGCGATGCGGACCACTGGGTCCACTTGGTGACGCCTGGGCAGTGCTATCCACCTGGAATGTGACGCAGTGACTAGGGGCGTCGCCAAGTTACAGCGATCCGGTCACGGAAAGGGTCCCTAACTCGCAGGTTGTTGGGAGGTGTGTGTTGTGGTGGTGGGACTATACTGGGCTGATACTGGGCAGAGGGCCCTGGAGAATGACAGAGCCGCTGTGGGATCAAACAGAATACAAAACAGCTCTTAATCAGAGGGTCTGTGCCAGCCCTCTCTCTCTCTCTCTCTCTGAGTGTGGGATGGGGGCAGTAACCAACACTGATGCTATACTTATCCAGATTGTTTTAGTATTTTAAACTTTAATCTCATCGTTGGCCCCAGCTGGCTCTGATTAGTACTCTCACATCGGATTCCAACCCCCAACAGTACAGAAATGCACACTCACAGACACTGTGTATGTGCATAGTACATAGTATAGTGGAGATTGAAGATGAAATGAAATAGACTCTTTTGCACTTTTGCGCCGGTTTCAGAACTCCTGTAAGAGTCATGCAACAATGTCTCTGATAGCACGAACGAGAGCTGCCCTTGAAGTCCAAAGTGTGGATACATTTTGGCTTTTGTAAAAAGGGAGACACCCTTGAATGCTGTCACTTGCCATTTGCACAGCATGCAAAGCTGAGATAAAATATAACAGCAACACAACCAGTCTTTCCATGCACCTACAGTATTAAGATGCCAGCTATTAAGATGCCAGCTCACACTGAACACAAAGCTACTAGCATTATTCCCGCATCAGCAGAAATGCCAGCCAGCTCAGAAAAAGCCTCAAGCCTCACCAACATCTTTACTCAGAAGTTTAGCCACAACTCCCCGGGGCATCACTGCATTCAATGGCAGATTTATATGGAAAGATATGCGACCCTACAATGTGGTTGAAAATCCTGGGTTCTGTGAAATAAACCAAACCTTAGAGCCAAGATACTACTTGCCTAGCCGCCCACAGTTCTCAAAACAACGCATCGCTGCCTTGTCCCAAAAGGTGAAGATGGATATGCAGCTGTTGCTTTCCCAAGCTTCATGAGTGGCTGGTTGGACGTCATGCTCAACACGTGACTACTATACCACCTCCCACTGCATCAAGCTGGAATGGAATTTGCAAACCTTTGTTTTCCAAACCAGAGATTTGAAACCTTTGAACAATGTTGTGCTAGCAAACACTTTAATATATACACACTTTTTAAAATGAGATGACGGGTTATGGTTGTGCAAATTCATTATTTTTGTTATTATATATATATCATTTTTAATGTATTTCTTTACTTGTTGAGGTGAATTCTGGTTGAGGTCAAATACTATAAATGTCATGTATTTGCCATTGAATCGTTGCTTACTTATTTATATCCATAACAATGAATTGATCCCTTATTCCCTTACATAAAAAACGTAAAATAAATACCTCGATAGTGCAGGATTCCTGAGATTGACGTTCTGGCTAAATAAGTGTACTGATTTTAAAGCACTGAATCGTACTGTATCGTGTCGCTGTTACAATAACAGCAGACCAGGGACCTCAATTCTCAAATACTTTTAAAATCAGTCAATGCCAACTTTGTATTTTCTATGATCCTTTTCTAGTTTTGTGACAATGCAGTTGAACTTAGGTCAATCCAATTTGCAGGATGAGCAAGCAGTGGACCAAACAATCTGTCTGGATAACACATTGACGACAGCCTTTGAGGATCAGATGAGTCTGTGTGAGTCAGCACCTCTGTGATTCAAGGTAAACACACAAGATTGAAATAAGGTATGCAAAAAATGCTGAATGTCTCTTTTAGGTGTACCTTAACTCATTCACTGCCAGAACTTTTTTTTTTTTGCGTTTGCCCACTGCCAGAGATTTTTCATTGAAAAAAAAAAGTACTCAGGAGCCGAGATACAAAATGTTTAAGTTTTAAGTTAACAAGGAAGTGGATGGGAGTCTAGATCTTCAAAAAATCATATCTCCTTGGTCTTTGGGTCAAATTAAAAAGGATTTTTTTTTTTTTTTAAATTAAAAGTCGTTTTAGTCGTGACTTTAGTCTTGGCAGACAGGGCTTAAGGGACAGAAGTCGTTTTAGTCGTTCTAGGCAGGGAATGAGTTAATATACAGTATACTATGCATATACTGTAAAATATATATGCACAAAGTCAGGCCTCCAAGTCACAGCATTCAAAGTCTGTAGCCACATCCAATACAATACATACAATGACTCTAATGTCCTCATATCTGTCTACTAAATATTAACAGTTTCATTATTGTGCAAATGTCTCTATATGTTCTCAGTACAAGATGCATGTGGTGAACACACGGTCAGATGGCTTTCACATCAAACAAACCGAGAGCAACAAAAGCAACCGAGAGGTGTGCCTCGTCGAGCCACGTGGCTCCATGGCTGCCTGAGGAAGATGACCTCAGTGTCCATAGCATCCTTGACATTGACCACCAAATTGCATCTTATGTCAGCAACTGAGCTAGAGTTCTGTGGCTTTGTCTTGTAATTTGACAATACAGTGCATTGAGTCAGTGACATGCATACATATCCACAGATAAGACAGCCTCATTACAACAGTTTCACAATTGTGTTGTGGTTCAACAAACTGGAGATAAAAGCCCTGTTCCTACATTGTGGCACAGTATGTGAGGCCCAGTGTATAGCGGATCAGTAAAAGCAGATCTAAAGCACTTAAAACATCAAGACTCAAAATGGCATTCTAAAAGATGACAAGGTTTATTTAAACAAAATCAAATATTTACACAATTCAGATGCTGTGTCATGTTCCTATGCCTGGCTGTGTATCAACACACCATTGAGAACATCTACTGTATTGTGCATGGAAGTTCTACAGCATAAGTGTGTGACTCCCATCTCTTTGCAGAGTTCTTAAAGGTATCATGACATTCATTTTCACTTTTTTTATTTTCAATGTTTTATTTGGGGTTTTATGACCTCAATTACACCCAAAAAACCTGAACTTAAAACATTCAGTGGATTTTCTGTGGTCTGGGGTTTTCTGAATAATTAGGCTGAAAAGTAATCTGAGCTTGGCCCTTCGAGGTCACTGTCGAATAATCCCGCCCACTCTCCTCCTCGCCCCTCCCCTCCCCTATCCTTTCCTTTGGGTGGGGGCGGAGCAGAGGCGATGATTGACAGGCAAAATCCCTCACCAGCGACACCCGCAGGCAAAGATTTCTTTTTTCATTGCAGTTGAAAAGGCTTTTGAAATGTGAGAGAAAAACACCTGCCATGGATCACTGGAATGGAATTTTCACTTAAAACTTTTTGTACACTTTTGAAGGACCAGGACAAAGACTTTGAATGTGGTGTAAAAGTGAATGTCATTAAACCTTTAAGGTAGCTTTCCACCGCACAGATTTTGAGCCGACTTGGCGTCGGGAAGCGTTGGATATCGTCGTCCCGTCGGTTAGGGGTCCGTCGGGTGGTCTGTCGGCGCCTTTTTGGCCGACTCGGGGGAACCTGACATGTTCAGTTCTTGTGCCGACTATTAGAACCGTCGGATAGAAAACAGAGGGGAGAGCTAGGGGTAAAGATTTGATCAACGCTGCCCTTGAGGTTGCCAGATTATGTGAGTGAAATCAGCGACTATGTCTATGAAAACCTACATTCACTGTTTCTCTCTCTCTCCGTCTCTCAAAGCGAGCGAGCGAGCGAGAGAGAGACAATACTGCAATGTAGATGTACTCCGAGTCTGTTACAAGTAAAAGTTCGGAATTCAAAAAAAGTAATAGTACTAAAGTATTGTTATAAAAATGTGTACCAAAAGTAAAAGTACCAAAATGTTTGAAAATAGCAGATCTACAAGCTCACAACGTCGATATGCAACACGTTGCGAGCTTGTAATAGGTATAATATGGCTAAAGTGGTTAAAGGTAGGGTAAGTGATATTTTTTGGTTAAAACAAAAAGTATTTTGTTAAAAGGTTAAAGCACTATATTCTGATAGTAATCATTGCTATAGAGTGTTTGTTCAGTAGCAGGAGTCTCCCCGTCTCTCCAGCTCTTTAATAAACAGAACATACATTTTCCGGTAGGTGTCAAAATCTCAGCCAATCAGGAGAAAGTACCAATTTTTAAGCTTAATTTTTATAGTGTTCCAGTTCCAATTTTGCATGCTCATTTCTTAGTGTCATCACTTCCAATTTCACTTGTTTAATCTATATCCTGATTGAGTTCTCTATCCTGATTGGATAAAATTGGAAATTAAACTGAAACTGAAACGAAAATGCATTTTCTGTTTTATAAAGAGCTGGAGAGACAAGGAGACTCCTTTTACTGAACAAACACTCTATAGCAATGAGTACTATCAGAATATAGAGCTATTTAACACTTATTTTAACCAAAGAAAATCACTTACACTACCTTTAATGTATGTTTTATAATGTAATGATTTATATCTGCAAAGTAACTAGTAACTAAAATGTTCAAATAATTGTAGTGGAGTAAAAGTACAATATTTGCCTCTGAGATGTAGTGGAGTAGAGCAGTAAAAGTATAGACAATTGGAAATACTGCAGTAAAGTAAGTACCTCAAAATTGTACTTAAGTACAGTACTTGAGTAAATGTACTTAGTTACTTTACACCACTGCACGTCAGCTACCTTTAGAAAGCCATACAGCTGAACTATTCAACCCACATTAGTGGGAAAGCTCATTAACATGGGACAGGAGATGATCCTGATGGACTGTGAAAAGCGGGGGCTTATCACACCCCCTGGGTGCTCCCCTCTGTCTCCGCAGCACCATGGACCATTAATGCTTTTGTGGTGCAAGAGAGGAGGTGGACACAGGCCACCAGGACTGGTACAGGGAATGGTTGTGATGGTACCAAATGATGAATTCTGACAGCATGTTCATGTTGAATCTTTCATGATATTTTACCGTCTGCTCTTCAGGTATACAAGTCTTCTGCATCATAGACGCAAGAAGACCTGCACACTGGGGCTTGATTCTTTTGCAAAATGACGTTCTGTTCAACACATATGAAGGGTGATGCTCCAATGGTTGTTGGCTACATAAAGCAAACAGGAGAAAAGTCCATATTCTGGTTCCGTTATTCCGGTGTGATGTTTTTACCCTGCTGTATTACAGTACTTGTCTTGTCCTGTAACTGTATCTTAACTGCTGTGCTGCCTGAATTTCCCCCGTTGGGTCAATAAAGGTCTTATTTATCTTATTTCTTATTAGTTGAGCTGCGAAGCGATTGTGAAACTATTTGTCAATTGAGGCCGTTAGTCTGCAAATTATATTGTCGCTGTCAGGCAGAAATTTTGGATCTATATATTTCATCTTTTTATGTCTTTTTCATTAACAAATGCCCTATTTTATACTTTGTTGTATGACAATGTCATGCACAAATAGCCGATCTACAAGCTCACAATATGTTGCATCGTGTTGCTTGTACATCTGCTATTTTTGAACATTTTTGGACAAGCAAGGTTTCTGCCATACAGTGACAATATATACTACTCTGTTTGAAAAGACTCAAATTACAACACAAGGCCATGAAATTAATGACATCTCTAACTCCATATCTGACATGTGCTGCAAAAGTAGCATAAAAAGATGTACAAGCCCGCAACGCATCGCGATGCAATGAGCTGTGAGCTTATACATCTCCTATTTTCACTATTTTTGAAAAATCTTTAAAGAGTTTGAAAATCTTTGACTACGCCCACGATAGCGACGCCAGGTATTTAACCAATGAAAAGTATTAATAACTAGTATTAACTGATTAATTTGACTGTACCTTTGAAAAATCATGGATGTATTCTCCGTGACCGCCGGTATTGGCCGGCCGCGATCCTCCATTCCAGAGCTACTGTATGACTGTTTAAATGTGGCTTGTTTTTTGAAAAACACTTAGAAAACAACAACCCCCCCCCACACAAAACAAACCTAAATTAAGTCAATTACGTCCTTGGCAGCCTGGGCGTTTGGACAAAAACCACGTCAATTACGCCCTTGGCAGTGAATGAGTTAACATTGGATCCATTGGCACACAGGTCCTTTTATCCACTTCCGGAAAATTCACGGTTTTGTTCATACAAGTTTTGTGCCCGACAGTGACAATATGTACAGTACATGCATATTGCACATACGCAAGTAATATTCTACACATACTGTAGGTAGCAGAAGTGCTTGAGGCACGGATGGACACAGCAAAAGACAACACAGCATAACCAAATGGCAGCGCGTTGGACTGGTTCTACATGGGTAAGCACTTCACAAAGCAAACAAACGCCTATGTAGGACAACACAGCGTGAGGTAGAGAACAGAGCCCCCCCTTCTCTGTGTTCCTTTGATGCCAAGAGACACACTAGGGCAC
Organism: Gymnoscopelus braueri; assembly: GCF_963280865.1. Lineage (NCBI taxonomy): Eukaryota > Metazoa > Chordata > Actinopteri > Myctophiformes > Myctophidae > Gymnoscopelus > Gymnoscopelus braueri. The sequence continues at coordinate 34,914,258 of NC_137606.1, forward strand.
AATATATGTACACACACTGACAGACAAAAGAGCGTGCACATCCACACGCATGCACAAACACCTAGACAAAAGCTGTCCCCTCATAGCCCCTAGCGCAGTCATGTACACAGACAAATACACACGTTATTTAGTCTTACTAGACTTGTGAGGACCAGGACCATTGCCTTGGACAACATATATTCTTTAACGCTGATTCAAACCATAACACTAAAATGGCTCTTGATAGTTGTGAGGACTGACAAGATGGAATAGAAGGGTTGTGCTCTCATTTACGAGGGCTTTTGGTGTTAGAATGAAGGCATACACAGGTACGCACGCAACGCACGCACGCACGCACGCACGCACGCACGCACGCACGCACGCACGCACGCACGCACGCACGCACGCACGCACGCACGCACGCACGCACAACTGTGCATGCATGCCCATAAAGAAACTATGTGATTGATATACTGTGACAGGCAGACAGACAGACAGCTGAGTGTCATGCTGCTGTCACTCACATCACAGTCATCTGTCTCTGCACTACACTGAGGTAAGACTGCTGCTGATCACGTCCGTGTTGTTTGTGTGTGTGTGTGAGAGAGAGAGAGAGAGAGAGAGAGAGAGGAAGAGGGAGAGAGAGAGACTGAGTATAGCTCTAAGTTAGCATGTTAGCTCAGAATACAGGTGTGTGTTGAATGTGATCGTGTCATGTCCCCGATGTGTTTCACTGGTGAACGAGGGAAACACGGTGATAGAAAAGACGATGCATGGCACTCGGGGAGCAAACTGCACATTACCTCAAGCTCTGCCTCCCTGTGGTGATACACACACAAATAAAACACACACCCAGGTACACACCCGGGCACACGTGCAAACGTGCACATACGCACACAGCTCCGTAGGTCTCTGCACTTTGCCTGGAACATGCACTAAGTCAGAGTGGCAGCGTATGAAAGCAAACTCGTGTTTGACTACAGTGCTTGGCAAGGAGAAGAACAGGACTCACCCGGTTCTCCATTACACATGCACCAATGACATAGTGTGTGTGTGTGTGTGAGAGCGCGCCTGTACAGGTTAACCCTAGGGGAGACACTCACTCACTCACTCACCCACATGCATGTACATACAACACACATTCATAGATACAGTATGCGTGGTGGACACATTCATATACAGTCACATACAAAACACGTGCACACTCGCTCAGATAAGCATGCACAATGCACGCACACACACACACACACACACACACACACACACACACACACACACACACACACACACACACACACACACACACACACACACACACACACACACACACACACACACACACACACACAAGAATACAAATATACTGTACATACACTCATGGTCGGTGTATCGTCAGCAAAAGGTCAGAAGGGGAAAAGTTCATCTATAAAGGATAGAGCGGATAGCTATTGAAAGACCGCTACAGTACCTGAGGCTGGGTACTGTACTGTACTGTACTGTACAATCCATTATCTATGGATTGCTTTCATATATACATTATAATAGCGCTCATCCACATACTGAGGACTCTGTGAGCCGTACAAGTAATTTTGTGCTACGTTGAGCTTAAATAAACATTAGGCTCCTTGTGAGCCAGGGTAAAAAGGTTGGTCAGCTTTTAACCTAAGGTTTGACCTCTGAGGAATCACAATATCCTTTTTCATGTCGTTTTCATGAGTGTTTGGCCTCGCTCTGAGCCGGTTGTGTGCGGGTCAAGGGAGCGGAGGGAAGAAAGGAATTGAAAACAACTCGACTTGTAAGAACCTGAGGAAAAAAGCTCAATTAAACAGCATATTGTATTGTGAGAATAAATCGTAGGCGAGTGTGTGTATACCGAGATCTTCATAAATTGAATTTAGCTGCGATAGTGACTTTGATAAGAATTTAACTTATGGGCCAGGATTTCTCTACATCATTTTGCTCCTCAGCATAAAACAAAAAACCTTCTTTTTTTTTAATACCCGTTACCTTTCTAACTAGAACTGATCTAACGTGTTGCGTTACCTTGAAGATCAATCTCAGTAAGATCCTCTCTGTACAACCAGCCTCGTTATAGGATAACCAATATGGCTGCATCCTAACATCACTACCCGTAACCACTTAAACACTATAAACTCCATTGGTCGGGGTCCCCCAAGGGTCTACGCTTGGTTCCGTTTCCTTTTTCCATCTACATCAAAATAATGCTAATAACCCTCTTCCTTTCCTAGAAAGGTGACAGGTTTAGGGATGCTGGGCTGGCTGTTAGCAGGAAGGAGCAGTGTTCTCACAGCCTGGCTCGGCTCTACTCAGCTCTACTCAGCTCAGCTCTGCTGCCTCTCCATTATGTCTCTTATCACTTATTCATACCATGATGTTTTATTGAGACACACATCATTACAAATGTGGGGGTGTTATGAGAGGCTGCCTGTATGTATGTGTATGTATGTGTGTGTATGCATGCGCGCGCATGTGTCAGGAAGACAGTGTGTTGCATGTGTTCACATGCAAATACCTGGATGTACAGTTAATGTGTTCGCCGTGCGTGTGCTGGCATTAACAAGTGTTCCAGTCAAACAGTACACCACATTATGGATTATTCATGCACTGTCGTACACTTGATCAATGTGTGTGTGTTGTGGTTTTATACAAAACTCAAACCACACGGTTGTGGCGGTTCAGTGCAATTTCCCAGTAATGTCCGCACACAACGGTTTTGAGGGGGGATAAAAGTGTCCTGGATGCAGTTTGAGTGACGGGTCACTTGAAAGAGAGTCGATGAGCGCTGTTAGACAACGGAGTTCATTGTTCGCTGAGAGGAGGGCTGGAAGGCGATGCTAGCTAGCTAGTGGTTCTCTGGCGGGCGCGGGCCCCGACAGCGGTGAGGCAGATTGGAACGAAGTGGAGCGCCACTCCAGAGTGCCCCGGAGCCATGAGTCCATTTGTGTTGTTCTGCCCCTGCCTGGCGCTTCACAAAGTGTGTTTCCAGCCTCCTTGTCTAGACAACCCCAAAACAGGCCCCGAAACAGACGCTTTAAAAAGAGCTTCTCACCACTCTGTCCCTCTCTCGCCCCAATTCTCTCTTTCACTCTTCCCTCTGCCCTCTCCTCCTCTCTCTCGTGAACCCTCACAGCCCTGTGTGGCTCTCCCTTGAGCGAGCTGTTAAGTGCAGGCTCCAAAGGAGTCCACAAAAGCCCATTTGCAGTGGGCTAAGGCCACACACACACACACACACACACACACACACACACATGTACTGACACTAACACACATAGACAAATATGCACACACGCACACGCTTTCACACTCCCCTCTGGGTGAGAGAGGCAGAGTGGCAGAGGTGAAGTTGGGATAAATGATACAATGATGTCCAGGCATGAGTTGTCAGAGCACAGAGAGAGATAGAGAGAGAGAGGAGGAAGAGGAGGAGGGGCTGGCAGTGGCGCTCTGAATGCAGGAATTATTCTTCATCGTCTCACACTGTCGCCACGCATTACTCTCAAAGCTTTGCCTGCCGATGGAGAGAAAGAGAGGGAGAGAGAGAGAGAGAGAGAGAGAGAGAGAGAGAGAGAGAGAGAGAGAGAGATAGCAGTGCTGAAGGGCAGATATAAAGACTGCACTCTGCTTTCACACGTCCCTCATCTCTTTGCTCAGCACCATACTCTGCAATCACCTCTCCTTCTCCTATTCTTCCACTGCCTTCTCTTATTTATATCTGCCTTCAATTCCCTCTTTCTTCCTTGTTTTCTTTACTTTGCGGCTCCGCTGGGTAGCTTTCGGGCACAGAGTGCACTCATTTGCACTCTCTTGCTTTCTCTCCACCTCTCTCTCTGGGTCTGGGTGAAGTGAGGGAACACGCCCCCTGGGCATGTCACAAAGTGATTAACTAACAGTTCTTTACTCATATGTGTGACTGTGTATGTGTGTGTGTCTGTGTGTGTGTGTGTGGTCAGCTGGTTAACTCCATTGCATGAGTACTTCACAGTCTGCCCTTTACGCCAGCTATTGAGATTATAGTCACCATTATGGCATGTATAATACAGCATACACTAGCTCACTGGCTCAACATTGACCATGTTTGTGCCATCTGAAAGGGCAGACTATACACGTAACCTTTAAAATGGCGCGGAAAACTGACAGATCTTTCTGTCCACCCACAAAGCATCTACACATGTACTTGTACTTTAACAACACATTACTGGGATTTTTGAGAGCGGAATGCTTGCGCAATTCATGGTGCAAAACAATTTCTCTGGAAAATCAAAACAAAAAGCGATATTTTTTATTTACTACTACACACTTAAGCTACAGCAAACAGTTACTTACGTTAGCATTTCTCTCAATTTCTGCTTCCAATTTATCCGACAACCTCAAACCCTGAAGCCAGTGGTTTACACACAAGACTGAGAGGACTTCCAGTTTGTGACGAACCAGAACCAGATACTGTAAGTATTCCTTCCAGAAAACCACACTGTCTCTCTTCCTGGTTCTCCACCGGCCCGGATACACAGCAAACACCTGAGTTCATTTTAGGTTTTATGCTCACCAGAGTTAAATTAACAACGGACTTTTGAAATGAACTCATATACAGTGGACTATTATGGACATTTTATTTTGTCCCCTTTTTTTTTATTGGATGCAATTGTGAACAATAGCCAAAAGTCAGATAATGGATCCATTGGCCAATCATACGGTTCACTGCAGCTCAACAGTCAGCGTAAGGAGTGGTCAGGAGAGGTTTATGAACTCTGCGTTTAACCCATTGAGACCTGAAGCCGATTCTACATGTCTCCTAAATCTCAACGGTATTCTGAAAAACGTATGTCTCTATATCAGTGGTGCTCAATCTTTTTCATGTCAAGGACCCCCAAAATTATATGTATTTGGCCGCGGACCCCCATCAAAATATTTTGTTCCAGGGACCCCCCAGAAGCAAAGATTTGAGTTAAAAATGTTCGCTTTAAAATATATATATATTCAAAGATTTGCACACATTTTCACGATTTTTCAAAAATAGCAGATCTACAAGCTCGTAGCTATGAGCTTGTATATCTGCTATTTTTGAATAGCCCAAAGTGTAAAATAATGCTTTTTAGCTCAAATCTAAAAATGACACAGTTCCAGGTCTTAATGGGTTAAAGGCTTGAAGACCATTGTCTGTGATGGAACCAACTACATGCTCTGGTAGGCTGTTCCACACCCCGGACAGCAGTGTGGAGAAAGGTTCAGTCCAATGTGCGTGTTTTAGAGCCTGGGAGGCAGAGAGCATGTTCTGGTGTGGCTGTGCATAGGTGGGTGGTTGGCCATCTGGCATATGGTGGAGGGAGCATATCCTGGAGGTCCATGGGACAGTGCGGGGTGAGTGTGCATTTTGTAGAGGACTGTAGCGGCAGCAACCTGTCTTCTGTGGCTATAAGGCTAGGGATGGAGAGTTTTGTACTGGCAGTGTCCTGGTCAACTCCAGGACACTGTGCGTGTGCGTGTCATTCGGCAGTCAGATCTGAATTCCAGCCATGCATTTCTTGGCATATCACACCACAATATAAATGATGTGATGTTTTTTGAGGCAGGCAGAACTGTATAAAGCATGTTCTGTATCTGACATCTACATAGCAGTTGTTCGATGAGGAAAGGACATGTTGAACAAACATAAATTCAATGTTTGCACCATCTATTTCTGTCTCACAACTGACTGCAAACCAAACAGTTTAGAGATTATGCTACGGTTTGTATACAGTATAGCTGTATTGTACGCTACCATGTTGTCCGTCAAAAAATATGTTTCTATTGGGCAAATTTGCAGGTCACAGTTCAACAAATGTCAACTCTGAAAAAAATACAAAAAAATAACTAACAACAATAACAACGAAACGCATGGTATTCAACTGATGGGTAACACAACACATTTCTGCGTAGGTTTAGTGCTAATCTGACCTCCCCTTGAGAGACATGTGTGAGTGTGTGAACCGAACAGCACAACAAGTCAGAGACAAGCAGAGGCAGAAAGCCACCCATGTTTGAAGGTAAGTCTTTGAGCTCTGCGGTTGTGTGTGAGTGTGAGTGTGAGTGTGAGTGTGTGTGTGTGTGTGTGTGTGTGTGTGTGTGTGTGTGTGTGTGTGTCTAGTACTGAAGCCAATGGTGGCCTATAGTGATTGATTGGATAAGGAGGACCTCCTAGCCTGTTCCAGGTTGGAGGACTCTCTCTCTCTCTCTCTCCCTGTGTGAGCGCTGTTGCTCTTGAGATGGTATCACATTATTAAAACAAGCAAGGGCAGGACACACACCAGTCGGTACGGCAACAAAATAGCTCTTGTTCGTATGAATGGACTCAGCAGCCAATTCAAACACACAATATACCACCACAAAGTCAGAATCCAGTTTTCCTCTGAATGGTCAACATAGGCCAGGACTGTAGTTTCCATCTGTCTCTAATAGCCTACTTAATGAGGTTTTTATGGAATGTTTCATATAATGCCAAAACTAAAAGGAACCATTCATTTTTATATAATAGTAAAATTACACAAAAGTAGGGGTTTTCTGCACAGATCACTATACAGAGAGCTGAGTCTGAGCAGTGTGAGCGTATTGAGATTCAGTGCAGTGATCGATGTCAGTGTTTGTTTGTTAATAGTGTGAGACCTCGTCAGCGCTAGGGTTGGGATCCTTTAGGATTTTAACGATTCCGGTTTCTTAACGATTCCCTCTTAACGGTCTGATTCCTCAACGGTTCCCTTTAAAATATCCTATATTTAAAAAAAAATCTATATAATTTTGGCCTCCA
>NC_137606.1:34926035-34931035 GCF_963280865.1 Gymnoscopelus braueri
AAGATTCTGACTTTCAAATGTACATATTTTTTGTTTTGATTGTATTGCTGTATTGTTGTATTGTGCTTTCTGCTTTGGCAATGTAAACGTATGTTTTCTCATGCCAATAAAGCCCTTTGAATTGAATTGAATTGTGTGTACCTGTGGCAGATCCCACTATGTCTCTGGAGGGGGACTCAGACGTGTGTGTGTGTGTGTGTGTGTGTGTGTGTGTGTGTGTGTGTGTGTGTGTGTGTGTGTGTGTGTGTGTACCTGTGGCAGATCCCACTATGTCTCTGGAGGGGGACTCAGACATGGCGTCTGCCAGTCTTTCTCTCAGACCCTCGTCTCCTGCGTCCACAGAGCCCATGTTGTGACGCTGCACGCCAAAGCTCTCTGGCCAGCTCCCACACACCTCCAGCAGGGTCACGCCACGCCCGTCAAACGCACCTGTGGAGAGAGAGACACACACAGGTTTGTACTGATTGATTGATTGATTATTTTATTTTCGTGTCCTGCACACAAAGTGCCCAACTAAACCCTCATGGGGTTATAAGACACCATTTTACACTTGGATGTTTCTACACAGCATGTTTACAGTATATTCACATAATACATTCAATTTGCAGCTCAGAATTATACAGTGTTCTGTCTTCTCTCCCAAAGCTTGACAGATAAAATCTGCCACAGCAAAGGCTCCTTTAACGAAACATATCTCAAGTTTTTCATAATCATCTAACTCAAGGAAATCACCACAAATAGAAATCTTACAAACAAATACCTCTTATATCATCATATTTAGGGTAATAAAACAAAAAGTGAGCCTCATTTTCAATTTCACAAAACAAACAGTATCTCTCTTCCTCTGGAGTGGCATTAAACCTGCCAGACTTCAGAGCAAATGGTAATGTTCCTGACCATATTTGTGATCGTTGAGATCGTTGTCTTTTGCTTAAATTATACTTCACATAAAGGTTCTACAGTGTACCTGTCCTTTATGAGACAATAAGTTCACGACTTAGGTTTATACCATATATCACGACACCATTTTTCTTCATACCTGGAAAACATTGTACTTCTAATTTCATGAACATCACACAACTTATTGTGGAAAATAAAAAACAAATCATTAGAATAAAATAAAGATCTCAATTAATTTGTCCACGGGTGAACAAATCTAACATCCCAGTTAAAAATATTTTTTTGTGAGTCTCTGGTCAGACATCTTCACAAGCCTATTCCATAGCCGAACCATTTGACATTTGTGTCTGGTGCCTGGAGGTTCCCATCCCATATGCCGGTTAATCTATTAAGACCGGGAACGCATCTGTGTCATTTTAAGATTTATTTGGCTATTCTAGATGCAGATGCCATGCTATGTCAGTGGTGTTCCAACTTTTCCATGTCAAGGACCTCCAAAATGATATGTATTTGGCCGCGGCCCCCCATCTCAAAATATTTAGTTCCCTCCAGAAGCAAAGATTTGAGTTACAAATGTTCTCTTTAAAAATGTATATATTCAAAGATTTGCAACCTAACCCTAACTCTAGCCCTAACCAATTTTCACGATTGTTCAAAAATAGCAGATCTACAAGCTCATAGCTTGTATATCTGCTATTTTTGAATATAAATTAATGGTTAAAGTGGTTGCTTTCCCGGTCTTAATGGGTTAATTGCCAACACTGGAGTCAATTTATGGACTCCCAAAAAGGATCTAATAGTGATTTTCTTAAATAATAATTGCGATCAGGCGATTGTGTACAAGACCACTTGTCAGCTTCCTATCCGACACCAGCGTCTAGAGAGAGGAGACCACCTCCAACCACTGCAGTTGTACTACAGTAGTTATGTTGTATGTCACATACAAAAAAACAGCTTTAAAGATAAAGATTCCGTTGAAGTACTGGGTCACGTCAGGCTACACATTAACATTTAATTCACGCCGATTTAAGTCGGCAGAGAAGATATGTTATTGGTTTTATTTGACATCAGGCTCTCCGTCTTCGTTGAGGGTTTACAATAACACTGGCTGTTTAAAGTGGACATTCTCTTAAGTCATTTGACTCCGTTAAACCAAGAAGGCTGAGCCTAATAAGCCTTGCCCACCGCAAACTAATAGAACTCCACTGACCTGCACACTTCCTCCATTCAGGGCCACTAGATCTAACTCAGCCTGATACAAGTTGACCACAAACAACTCACTACCCACAATGCAATCTTCATGCCTGTCAAACCCAGTCCGCACAACTCCTAGCAACGTTTTAATCTCTTCTCCTCTCTCTATCTGTCTGCTGTAATTTCTGCAATCAGAGAGATCTTTCGCTTCGGAGCCAGGGTGTCTGCAACCTGTGTGTGTGTGTGTGTGTGTGTGTGTGTGTGTGTGTGTGTGTGTGTGTGTGTGCGTGCGTGCGTGCGTGCGTGCGTGCGTGCGTGCGTGCGTGCGTGCGTGCGCACGCGGATGTCGTTCCAGCCTGTTAGGCAGACAGAGAGAGAGAGAGCAACAACTGGGTTATTCTATTAGTGTGTTCATTTGTGCCAGCAGTCTGCCAGCCAGCGTTAAGAGGTGATAAACTCTGTATTACAGGATTTACTGGCGGTACGAAAACAACAGAGGCCTGGACGTCTAAACAGACACCACTGGGGCATCTTGGTCTGTCATGTAGTTACAGTGGTTCCCCCAAAATGTATTTGGCCGCAGACCCCCAAAAGTTGTTGTGTCAGGGACCCCCAGAAGAGAAGTATTCACAATATCTATACATTTTATTTTTGAATAGTCAAAGTATAAAATAGGGTAAAATGATGCTATATTAAGTAATTTTACTGGGGACCCCCTGGAACCCTCCCAAGAACCCCTGGGGTTCCCCGGACCCTACTTTGAGAATCACCGATTTAGTACACCGTGTCCTCTGGAATGCACAAAGGGTTCAAACCCCAGATCAGTGCATGGCATAGCCTTTCTCTCTGCCATACTTTACGCAACTCTTTACTCTATTCAAAACAGAAGCCACTTTAAAGTCGATTAAAGAAGTAAACTGTGGTTTGATTTAAATCTTATTATAATTTGATTGATTTGTTTCACACTATTTTCACTGGAAAGTCAGTTTGGTACATTTCTTGGCAACTACAGTACAGGCTTAACTGGCACTCACCCACACACAATCTCTTCCTGATAGATAAAATTGCATGCGTGTGCGCACACACACACACACACACACACACACACACACACACACACACACACACACACACACACACACACACACACACACACACACACACACACACACACACACACACTTCGTCTTACATATTTATTTCCTCTCTCTCTCTCTCCCCCCCAGACACACACAGAGGAATGTTCAGGAGTGCTACTGGTCAGCAGTAAAAAACCCAGTGGGCAGGAGGAAGACAGGATGACATCAAAGGAAAAGTGAAGATGAAGACAGGAGAGATCCTCTCTTCCTGGAAAGACGAACGTCCTCACTGATAATCAGTGAGGAGGTGGGTGGGGGGTGTAGACTGACAGAGAGAGAAAGAGAGAGGGGGAGGGGGGGGGGGGGTGCTGGTGCGGTCGAGAGACAAACAGGAGAAACCAGAAGGAGGAAAAGTTAGGATAAAAGAGGCAGGTTGACGCTGTGTGGCAAGGGAAAGCATGCTGGGAGATGGGGGGGGGGGGGGGGGGTCAGCTCTGTGCCTGTGTACTGATATCGACGCTGTTGGGTGGAAACCTTGTATGTCCAAAACCGTTCCTTTTTTTGTTTTTTTTTGTTCAAGGTTTCTTTATTTTATATTTTCACATACAGGTCAATAACAAAAAGCATACAAAAACAGTGTATGTTACCCTCCCCCCCCCCCCCCCCCCCCCAAGTTCCCGCTCCGAAAGAGCCACAACCCTGGTATCTTATTGTACCATTAATACCACTAAAACCGTTCCTTTTTTAAATTACTATTTTTAAAACATTATGAAAAAGTGAAATGCGACGCGTCGTGAGCATGTAAGATCGGCTATTTTCACTGCTTGTGTGCGACACTCTTGTATGATGAAGTAGGTCATTAAATTACAAAGAAAAAAACAAAAACATGGAGATACAAGGTTTCTGCCCGACAACAACGATTGTCGGACCTCTCGGACCCTGGGCCTGTGCTGATACAAGCAAACCTCTTCCTAAACCTCGGCCAAAGTCTTATCAAGTCGACAAGCCGCTGCAGTCAGAACCTTTGATCTGACAGGCTCCTGGGCTATCTGGGACCGGACTACTGTGTGTGTGTGTGTGTGTGTGTGTGTGTGTGTGTGTGTGTGTGTGTGTGTGTGTGTGTGTGTGTGTGTGTGTGTGTGTGTGCGCGTGTGTGTGAGTGTGTGTGTCTGGGCAGCCTCAGCCACACTGTGAACCAATGACAGGTGCTAATGCTGGGGCGAGAGGCTGCACGGGCCACCATTGCTCCCTGCTGCGATAACACTGACCCCCCCCCCCCCCAACACACACCCACCCACCCACACACACACACACACACACACACACACACACAGGGGCTGAGGTGAATGCTGATAACTTTGCTGTACTTCAGAAAGAATCCCTGTGTGTGTGTTGGGCTGATAATTCAAAGGATTGCCCTCTCGTGCCAACAGGCTTTCCATCAAAGAGCCTGTTGGTCGTATGTGTGTGTGTGTGTGTGTGTGTGTGTGTGTGTGTGTGTGTGTGTGTGTGTGTGTTGAGACAGTAAAAGTAACAGCGTTACTGTTACTGTGTCGCCATAGAGGTGACATGATGTTATTATGTTCTTGCAGTTGGTTGATTTAATGTTGGATCGCTGTGTGTGTATGAATGGAATTGAATTTTCTAGTCTTAAATGCCCATCTGGACAAGACAGCTTAGTCTTATTGAGTAATGTGTGGCTCGCTGTTTATCAAGGTACAGGCTTCTAAAACCACACTGTGACCATTTGGCAGGAGGTTTAGCAAAGCTCGTGTTATTTTAAATTTCATTAAATCAAGCTATGTAATGCTGCCTGGGTTGGCCTAA
>NC_137606.1:34936035-34943535 GCF_963280865.1 Gymnoscopelus braueri
ATTTATATATCAAAGGTCGTGTTAGGCCAGTAATTACCGGTTTTGGCCATGTTTTTTTATGACAAAGACCGGAAAATATAATTTTCTCTGGACATCCAGGCCAGTAAAAAACTAAAACAACATTTTTATTTTATTATTATCACAGCAAAACAGACACATTTTAAATTATCTGCTCTGCAAGTGCGCTCTCTCTCACACACACACACAACACACACACGCGCACAGACACTTTCTAACGAAAGGGCAATAGCCAACACAGCAAGATGAAGAGATTTGCAAGTATGAGAAGTTAGGAGTGGAACTGTTATGAATTTTTTTTTATGAAAACACTAAAATGCAAGCTGTGCAACGGCAAGTTGTCGTACCACAAATAGACAACAATGCACACAAATTTGAAGATGAAACATCCAACAGAGATGCCTAACGACACTTCACAATAACTGTCCATTACTATCCCTGGAGGTCGCATCGCATGCAGGTGAAACCACAACACAACACTAACCACAAAGATGGACACAGGTACATGAGTCCCGTAAACGTTATAAATTCAACTGAAAAGCTCTATGATGAGACTGTACGAAATCTCCACAAGGGCTATATCAACTGTCCTAAAGCTGGCTCTAACCACAGAGGCATGGACAACCCTCACCACTGAATATTATGTCACCATGATGACCTGAGTAGCCTATATGTTGATTTATTGACGGACAGTTGAGCAAATCAAGTTATGAAGGATTGTTCTGAAGTCACTATTATTGCAAATATATATATATACCGCACTATATATATAGGTTATATATACGGTATATACTGTAGTATATAAATATACTGTACAATCGCTGTCGGCTGGAAACCTTGTATGTCCAAAGCGGTTACAACAGGATTAAAAAAAAAATTTGTGTGACGAAGTAGGGCATTCAATGATGAACAAAGATTCATAAAATCGTTAAAAGATGGAGATGAAGAGGATTCTGACCGACAGCAACGATGTACTGTCAGAGTAGACAGTAGATGACAGAGAAGTAGACGTTCGTCCTCAGGGGTTGGATGGTGTTGTGTTGTGTTGTTCTGATGGAGAACGGTCCAATCTGTGTGTGATCAAAGTATGAGATGGAGACAGTAAACCAGTCAGACCGCTGCACAGTCTATACTGGCAGGACCACAATACCAGAGCCTGCCGATGAAACGCTTAGATAACAGGCCTGGAGTGTGTCTATGGGCTTTTGTCTGCGTGCGTTTGTCTGTGTGCGTGTGTTTGTGTTAGAGAGACTTAACCTATGACTCAGGATGCTTCCCTTGTAATCACAAGATTTCTTCATTGTTCTAAAATGGCCTATGCTGCAAAGGGGGACATACTGTGGTCTGCAAAATGCCATACTGTGTGTGAGTGTGTGTTTGTGTGTAATTGTACATGTGTGTACTGTACTACAATGTGGGGACATCGATGCCATATGTTTGCATGCCACAGAATGGAGCCAAGATGGTGCCTTGCATACATGTCTCTGTTTGCACACACAGATCAGGTAAACATACAGCATGGAGAACAATGTGTGTGTGTGTCTGTTGAGTAAATGTGTTATGGGGAGCATGTGCGCTGTATTTTGCACGTGTTGTGTGTGTGTGCGGGCGTGTTTGTGTCTGTGTTGTGTGTGATTTCTTAGCTACTGATTATGCTGGCTTGTCAGATTGAGTGGCGTGCACACACACACACACACACACACACACACACACACACACACACACACACACACACACACACACACACACACACACACACACACACACACACACACACACACACACACACACACACACACACACACACACACACACACACACACACACACACCTCCGAGACTGCAAACTAGAAGTATGAAGTGGTCAGGCACTACACACAGTATACACTAAAGCCTCTCACAGATCTCAGATCAGGTCTCTTATTTGTCCTCATAAAAGATGACGGTGCGGTCTATCCTAACAAGTACCTAAAACAACTGACTGGAGGCCAAAATGCCTTTTTGTTCCCAAATTCTTTGCAAGTCATTCTTGAAATGACTTGCAAAAAGTCTTGCTCATTTAAGTAAAGGATAGAGTGTGTCTTTAAAAGCCAGAGCACTCTTTTACTGTATGTGCAAAAAGCTAAAAAGCATTTATTGCCATGGCTACTGCCAAAACTGCCTTTATCAGAGATATGTTCGACCTGAGGGTTATTTGCTGGAAATAGCAAATGCACAAGCTTTCGGCAAGTGACACCATGGTAATACGGAGTATATTAGGCCTTACATACGCAATATGGCTAACTGCAGCCTGTGAGCGATTGGGATCCACTGTTGATGGAATCCACTCAGGATCCCTGTGCTAGTTTCTAATTTGTGTTTATTTCAAAACCATACTGAGAGAAGCACTAAGGGGTTGTAGGGCATAGCTGTTTTAAAGCTGCCATCTGTAAATTGTATGTTTCTTCCGTCAAAAGTACAATAAAGATGGCGGCTTATCTAGAGTCCAATCCGATGCGCCGTCGGAAATACTTTATTAATCCCTGGGGGGACTTTATTGACATTGTCAACCAGTCTGTGTCCTACCTGACACCAGGGTCAAAATGACTTAATAAGGGACACCACCTCCAACCACTGCAGATGAACTAGTCAATTTATATTCTACATACATACTTTACCATAGAGATTGGTTAAAATCAAATTTAGATAATTAAAGTAAGCTTTAAATCGCTACATCTAACCTGAATTATATCCTTCTATTGTAAGTGTGTGAAAATCAAACATAACACTTTCCAATGTGTTCTGTGTGCTGAGAGTCCAATTTCAAAGACACTGGAAAATCTCTGCCAGTGCCATGTAGAAACGTTTCTTATGCATTCTATGTAGGCTAGTGGAGATTTTGCAGCACCGTTATTGAATGAGAATTTTCAGGCAAGAGGGTTGTCTGATGTCTCCACTACGTCTGCCTCCAGTATAGTACTGTAGGCGTGCTAACTGTCTAACTGTCTGAACCCTATAGGACTCTTGTCCAATGATACATTTAGCGCCAGATCTATCCAGGCTCCCTCTAACCATCTGAAACCCTCTCTAAATAGACGTCTTCCTGGGTCAGGATAGGGTCAGGGAGGCTGGGCGTGTGTTGCGACCGCTCTGCGGTCTCTCCCTGGCCTCTAACATGTCTTATGATGGCTCTTTCTGCCCAGTTAACCTCACAGGAAAATGGGGGAGGGAGAGAGAGCCTGGAAGGAGAAGGGAAACGACCGTGTCCTTGGAGTGGGACAGGACTTCTCGCTGGCCCTCCGCTCGGCTTCCAGAGGACCCCAATAAAGGGCCGAGGGGGACGCCGCGGCTCTGATTAGAAGGGAGCCAATGCATTTGACACTGAGCAGGCCTCTGAAAGGGTGTGTTTCTTGACAAACGGCCAGGCGTGCACTGACAGCCCGTCTGTGTGTGCATGGACTATATTTGAAGGATTGTGGTGTGTTTATGATCTTCATCATGGGTGTGTGTGTCTGTGTGTGTGTGTGTGTGTGTGTGTGTGTGCGTGCGCGCACACGTGCGAGCGTAAGTGCACATGTGGTTTTTTCTTGTACCCGCCTATGGTTGCACTGTTCAGGGGTCAGATCTGAGGCGTGCTGCAGACATCAGGCTTTAACACTCCCTCCGCTGTCAAATAGCAGGTTTCATTTTTGGACCAATAAGTCCAAAGCCACCACCCCCACCCAATCAAGACATCAGAGACTTTACAAGCCCTGTTTGATGGACATAATGCCTTTTTAGAAACACACACACATGCATGTGTCTGGGGTTGCCAGGTCTGCTGTGGGGAAACATGTCAAGTGCATGCCTCTCATTTACAAGTGTGTGGGTACATGAAAGGTTAAAAAAGCAGGGTGTGTGTGTGTGTGTGCGTGTGTGTGTGTGTGTGTGTGTGTGTGTGTGTGTGTGTGTGTGTGTGTGTGTATGCGCGCGACTGCGCGTGTGCGGGGGTGTAGTCAATGGTGCAGGACCAAACAAACGTTTATCATCAGGTTTGACACAGTTTGTGAACTTTGTTCCACAGTTCATTACGTGTGGTCGGTCTGTCCAGGGTATTCTGGGGCCGCTGGGAGGGCCAGGTGGGCCAATTGAATACATTCAAAACCTAAAAAAACAAGTAATAAAAAATTCTATAAATGTGTGAAATCTCTGTATATGTGCGTGCTTGTATCTCGAGAACCGTCTGACCGATTGACTTCAAAACCGGCATGCGTACCACTGAGGACCCGAGGGAGTGAGGTGCCCGGTGTCAAGGCGGTTAGATCGTCGGTTGTCCAGAACCGCAGATCCGACCGATATGCCCATATATGGGTATGCCGTATGCCCGTATATAGGCATACATGGAGATGACATCTCTGTGTGTATGCGTGCGCGCATGCAAGTCTGTCCATATATGGGCATATTCAATTCAATTCAATCTTTCAACCTGGCGTCCCTATTTTGGGCATAACATTATTGTCTAAATTCTGCATACATTTTCTAACATTTTCAAAAATCGTCGATAATAGCGGAAATAGCACATCTGCATGCTCATAATGCGTTGCTATGTGTGTAGCTTGCTATCATCAAAACATCACTATTTAATAATACATTCTATCCAAACACATCAGGTTGGAATGGAATACAAGACGGGGTCCAATAATGATATCATGTGGAGCTTGGACTTCATGTGGCTGGTCTGGGATACATAGTGGTTCCCGGTTCCCCTGAGGGGGCTCCAAATGGACACTTACATGTCTGTAACTCTGAGAGACTACAAATTCCATTTGTAGTCTCTCAGAGTTATGGGGGTTCTTGAAATCCGAGCCCCATTGACTTCTGTTATGAAATTAAAGTTAAATGTTTCAAAAGGTGTAAAACATTATGTGAAAGAAAATTAGTGGAGGTACTACTGACAGTGTGCGCAAGAAATCATGCACTGATCGGTCCAATGGTTTGCGAAATTAGCTCCGGACAAACACACACACAAACACACACGCACGCATGCAGACAGACCCTCTTATAGACGACTAGCCTTTTTCGGAGCCACGCTGTAATAATAGCAACAGCTGCTTGTGTTAGTGTATAACTTTCATTGCTCTCTGAGGGTCATTCAGGGGCCTCTGTTGCCATCGGTTACTGCAAACTAGATAATGCCAAACCAGGCAGCAGTTACATTTTGAGGCTTCCAGCCCATTCATTACACTCTATCACCAAAGTTGAATTCATCTGAAAATATACCTCACAAAATGTGCATGAGAACACAAACAGTCAGGAGAAATGTTATTGCTAGGACTCTCGAACCCTTGTCCTGGTCTAAACATTGGTCAGAAAGTGTCTCTCGTCTCGTCTGATTCATCGCGCCCACACACATAAGAAGTGCCGTTTCTAGGTCCAATCTTGTTTTCCACGGAGCCAAAACAAAGCCAGGGAGAGAACACTTCACGCTGCTGGCCTGGTGGCTTAATTGATTTCAGGCCGGATCGTGTTGCCGTGTAATGGAGCAGGCTAACGTGATGATGAGGCAGGGATGGTCATGGTGATGACTTTCACAGGGACTCTAGCCTCATTTGTTTGTGTCACAGGCTGAAGGGTGTGTATGTGTGTGTATGTGTGTGTGTGTGTGTGTGTGTGTGGGTGCGTGTGCGTGTGCGTGTGCGTGTGTGTGTGTGTGTGCGTACAAGTGTGCGCGTGTGTAATTGATGTGGATTAAGCCATAGAGGTGCCAGATGATATGTTTAGAGTGGAATGTTTGCTTTCAGCGTGGTATTTCATTTACAGAGTTTGTGTGTGTGAGACTGTGTGTGTGTGTGTGTGTGTGTGTGTGTGTGTGTGTGTGTGTGTGTGTGTGTGTGTGTGTGTGTGTGTGTGTGTGTGTGTGTGTGTGTGTCTGTGTGTGTGTGTGTGCGTCCATTTACGCCTGTCTGACAGAGGCAGGGATAGCTGTAGCAAAGCTATATGTCTGAGGGCAAAGGCCATTATCAATCACACTGAATCTCTCCCTCTCTCTCTTTCTCTCTCTGGCTCTTTCTCTCTCGCTTTCTCTGGAAATGAGTTTGTGTCTAATCTAAACTTTTCCTGTCCGCTGTTTACTGTTTCTGCAATGCAACACAAATAAATATCGCCACACTATTTAGACAACAGACATGCTCATATACAATGGACTCACCCCCAGCCTTGAGTTTGTGTGTGTGCGTGTGTGTGTGTGTGTGTGTGTGTGTGTGTGTGTGTGTGTGTGTGTGTGTGTGTGTTGGAGTGTGGGCTGACAGAGACATGGGGAGGTGAAGAGGTGCATACTGGGACAGGATGAAAGGAAAGGGAGAAAGGTGTGAGACAAGAGAAATGGAGGCATGACAGATATAAGAGAGAGAGAGAGAGAGAGAGAGAGAGAGAGAGAGAGAGAGAGAGAGAGAGAGAGAGAGAGAGAGAGAGAGAGAGAGAGAGAGAGAGAGAGAGAAAAGGAGAGGAGAGGAGAGGAGGGGAGCGGAGGACAGGACAGGAGAAAATGTAATTAGGAAAATTGGAAAGACCTCACACACACACACACACACACACACACACACACACACACACACACACACACACACACACACACACACACACACACAGATGTGTGCATCATAATACACAGGAACACATCCTCTGTTGTTCCAGGGTTGCAGACCAGGCCATGGCGTGCGGGGGGGCTCATGGGAAATCCTCCACAATCCCATTTGATCATAACACCCTGCCTCGCCTAATGTGTCCCTAAGCTACAGTATGGCCTGCACTGCACTGCATGGCACACAGCGTGGCACACAGCGTGGCACACAGACACACAGGGAGACAAAGAGGTGAGGATGAGATGGGGACAGAGAGAGAGAGAGAGAGAGAGAGAGAGAGAGAGAGAGAGAGAGAGAGAGAGAGAGAGAGACAGAGACAGAGACAGAGACAGAGAGACTAGTTGTGGATGGTGTGACGTGACATCACACCACTAAGAGGCTGGTCTAATCTGATGTGAAAGATGATAACATGTCACATGCTGCCTTCCGTGCTCGACTGTACATTTTTAATACACAGTTCAACTGTACATAGTGATGGATGTAAACCACAATAACAACTGGGATGGAAGAAATAATACAGATGGACAGACGGACGGACGGACAGACAGCACATAAATGCAGGGGGAATGCATTATCACACAGTCTCCTCCACATCTAGCGACTAAATCCTCCATTACTGCCCGTCTCTTCCACTCTGAAAGCCTGCATCTTACAGGGAATTAATTGCACGCTGCAATGTACTTGCCGTTTCAAGTAGAAAAAATAAAATGAAAGTCATCTTGTTTGTGTTAAATTGGAGTTGAACTGCCTAATGGGAATGCCTTTCTCATCTTTCTTTTTTTTCGTCTGTCCAAAGCTGCTTGTGTACTCATGGTGGTGTGCGAGCTGTCTGGCTGCACGACACTCGTTCCATAATTCTCTTCCGGTCTTTTTTAACGTCCTTT
>NC_137606.1:34948535-34963535 GCF_963280865.1 Gymnoscopelus braueri
TGACCCAAAGTTTTTTTGAAAGTGAAATATCCCTTTAAACTCACATCAACAATGCCTACACCTAACCTCAGAACCACGCCCATCCGAGGCGGAAACCTCAGAAAAGCGGGAGACTCGTCCGGGAGCATGAGGGGTGGGGGGAGTGGCAGAGGGGGGATAAGGAGAGAACTCAAGGCAAACTGGAGATAATGGGGGAGGGGCAGGGACAATCAGGGGAGGGGCAGGGACAATGAGGGGAGGGGCAGAGGCCGTGACCGTGACAGTTCCTCCACCAGGCGTTCCACCTTCTCAATAAATCAGAATGTCAGATCAGATGTCTGTGCCGGTCTTGCATCCTTTATTTTGGAGTGCCGCTTTTTCCACTTTGGTGGTATTGGAACCACGTTATATTTATAGCTGAGCACCTATACTGCCTAAACAAAAAGGCATCCAGGGGCTTTTATTCTCACCCGTTCCACCTTGTCCTCAGAGTTATCACAACACCAAATCTCTTTGCCAAAAATAGCCGATCTATACAAGCTTTGTGAGCTTGTAGATCGGTTATTTTTGGCGAATGTTCCCCCCCCAGAATATGGATGCTGGGGTTCAAGTGTGACTGTGTGAGGCTGAAATGTGGTGTTTCCTCTGGATGGTTTGCATGTATAGTGGTCTGTCTGTTTAGATGTACTGTAGGTGTGTGTGTGTGTGTGTGTGTGTGTGTGTGTGTGTGTGTGTGTGTGTGTGTGTGTGTGTGTGTGTGTGTGTGTGTGTGTGTGTGTGTGTGTGTGTGTACGCGTGTGTGCGTGCGTATTGTGGTAATTTCTCTTATGACTCTTAACTGGAGCATGTGTATACAGCACATACTTCATATACTGTGGTGGTGAAGTGGTCTTGCTAAAGGTCAGACAGCTGCTTTGATTCCAACCAGTCACCACTAGAAACCATTCAGGCCAATGCCCTGCACTGACTTGCCTTTTCCAACGTATGAAGACCAAATACACACTCTCAGCTACACCAGTTAGACGGGCTACTCTTTTACCAGTTCTACACTCTTCTTCTCAGTGTGGGGGGGGGGGGGGCACACATATCCAGCCATGGGGTAAAGGTATAGAAGCAACACTAACATTGTGAGAACATTTAAAACTCTGGGATACTGTGATCTAGACGCAAGCAGAAAATCACAGATTAGAACCATGGCAACGACGAATTAAAACACCAAACTCCAGGCACCAGTGGATTAGCTCTCTATAGCACTGTTTCCCAAACAGTGGGTCGGGAGCCATGTCTGGGTCGCGGATAAATTTTTATGGGTCGCAAGTAATTAATATCTCCTTTTTTCGTTTGTTGAATTAAAAAAATATACATTATTTCAAAAGATTAAAAACTTATCACAACTTCTCATCAACTAAAAACTATTAAATACATTTTCCAAAATAATGTAATAAATAAAATAAAAAAAATCTAATACATTTCCATAAATAAATTAATTTAAAAAAGAAACTTTAAGAAGTACTGAAAATATAAGATCTCCAAGCTCAAAACGCGGCGCAAAGCGACATGTTGTGAGCTTGTAGATCTGCTATTTTCGGGTCCCGGGCAAATGTCTAATTTCTCTTTTGGGTCTTGAGCTAAAAAGTTTGGGAACCACTGTTCTATAGTGTGTGTGTGTGTGTGTGTGTGTGTGTGTGTGTGTGTGTGTGTGTGTGTGTGTGTGTGTGTGTGTGTGTGTGTGTGTGTGTGTGTGTGTGTGTGGGGGTGTGTGTGTGTGTGTGTGTGTGTGTGTGTGTGTGTGTGGAAAATTCAGACTTCCAGGGTGAATGCAAACAGTTGTATGTATGGATATGCCATACTTCAGAGAGAGAGAGAGAGAGAGAGAGAGAGAGAGAGAGAGACAGAGAGACAGAGAGAACGAGAGAGAGACACACAAACACAGAGAGAGAGAGAGAGAGAGAGAGAGAGACACAAACAGAGAGAGGGAGAGAGTGTGTCTCCAGCCCTGTGCCCATAAATCAAACACCCTGCAGTGCATGTGCCTCCACCCCTGCTGTGCAAATTTGTCCAATTAGCTACGGCCCCCGGGGAGTGTGAAAACACACGCACACACGCACACACACACACACACACGGCCCCCAGTATCCACCGTGGAGCAGGGTTGTGCCACAGTGTGAGGATTAAACCACAATAAAATGCATTTCACGGCTCCGCTGCTTTACAGGGCAGCTTCTGTAGAGCTCTGTCCAAAACTCAGTGGGACCCTGCCCCCTAATCCTGCCCCAACACACACACACACACACACACACACACACACACACACACACACACACACACACACACACACACACACACACACACACACACACACACACACACACACACACACACACACACACACACACACACACACACACACACACACACACAATCCAAACCCAGAGAGTGGTCTTGTATCAGTCAACACCCTCAATGTTCACTCTATCAACTGACCAAGACTGTCTGTCTGTCGGCCGTCTCTGTTTGTCTGTCTGTCTGCCTTTCTTCCAGTGGTAGTAAATGTTTGCTAATGACATGTCAGGACACTTCAGAACTCGGCATACAACAATGACCGTGTGGAACGGACTGTGTGGGTTCTTGGGAAATGATGTCGTTGCATCAATGACGCTTTGCTCTACTGTTGTCCTCTTGTTTTCATGTAGACAATCACACAGCCTGCACCTCACATACTGTACCAGTCAAATGAGAACAATGACCCGACTGCAACACAAACTCATGTTCAACCGTCCACATCAGACCCCAAGGCGGTAGAGAGCATCAATAAAGATGTAACCACTTTCAGCCTGGCACCCCTACTTTGGATATTATAGGTGAACATATTAAAAAATGTTCATTTGTTTTTCCCCAAGACACAAAAATCAGTTTTCAAAATGTTCAAAAATAGCGGATGCAATGCATTGTGATTTTTTTTAGATCAGACATATAATGGGGCTTAAGTGGTTAACTGATGAACCGACAGACAGATGGATGAAGGGCGTACCATAATACCATTCATAAGTACGGGTTGATATAATAAACACATTGCCTACTGTACATACATCATGAATATAGCTTTCATCTTCCATATCTTCCCTTCTGTCTGTATAGATCTGATAGGTCTGTAGACATCCTCTGTCGCCTGCTGTCTTGGCCTCTCCCACCAGGTCAACTTTTGATTAGAGTGTGTATCATTGCGTGACAGACAGTAGTAGCGCTGGCTCCTGGCCCTGTGCTGCTCTGGGTTAAGGCTCTTATAGGGTGGATAATCCAGGCTAGCTGGGGGTCTTAACTCACCCTAACACACACACAGGGTGTCAGCACACCAGCTAGAGGTGTGAAGAGGAGGACATCAACACACGCACGCACGCACACACACACATATTACATTGTTTATCCTCATTGTGTCCACATGCACGTTTAAGCCCCCTGTCAGGATGTACTCATCTACTGATGGGTGTGTGTGTGTGTGTGTGTGTGTGTGTGTGTGTGTGTGTGTGTGTGTGTGTGTGTCACACCACCCAATCTATCCTCCCTGATTATGACACCCCTATAAGCCAACCACACACACACACACACACACACACACACACACACACACACACACACACACACACACACACACACACACACACACACACACACACACACACACACACACACACACACACACACACACACACACACGAAGAAGAGAAGAAAGAGAAAGGTGACAATAATCAGCATCAGGTGAAGGTTGATGGAACAAATGATGAGAGGAGAGGAAGACAGATGGAGAACAAAAAGACGGACAAAAACTCTTTTTGACACTCTGCTCAGTGTGTGTGTGTGTGTGTGTGTGTGTGTGTGTGTGTGTGTGTGTGTGTGTGTGTGTGTGTGTGTGTGTGTGTGTGTTTGTACCGTGGGGTAGATCAATAAGGAACGGCTCTAAAAAAGAATTAGCCTGACAGCTAAGATTCTCTGGCACCAACATATCAACCCTCTCTCTGTCTCTTTCTGTGTGTGTGAGTGTGTCTGTCTGTCTGTCTCTGTCCAATACATATATATACGGATACAATTCCCACAGAATTTTTTGCGGGAGCGCTTGTTTTAGTTCATGCAACATCCTGCGTATGTACGGTTTTACAACAAATGCCTGACTTTTTAAATCACTTGAGATTCCAGTCCAAGGCGTCAAGGTGCCCAAGTGAGTGCCGAGCAGCCAATGGCGTCGTGCACTGACGATCTCGCCCTCTCATGGACCACAATGGAAACAAGCCCCGGGGGCTTTTTGTGTTATCCTTTTAGCATATCATTTGACTGTACTACCGGACTGTTAAACTTGTTAACCCATTAAGACCTGAGGCCGATTCTACATGTCTTCTAAATCCTAACAGTTTTCTGAAAAGCCTATGTTTCTATGTCAGTGGTGCTCAAACTTTTTCATGTCAAGGACCCCCAAAATGATATGTATTTGGCCGCCGACCCCCATCTCAAAATATGTTGTTCAAGGGACCCCCAGAAGCAAAGATTTGAGTTAAAATGTACGCTTTAAAAGAATATATATATTCAAAGATTTGCACACATTTTCACGACCATTGGCAGGCCATGGTGGACAGAAGAGTTTAGCACGGGAAGCGAACACATGCACACACCATGAGTGTGTGCATGTGTTAGCGTGTCCTACATGAGTGTGTGCATGTGTTAGCGTGTCCTACATGAGTGTGTGCATGTGTTAGCATGTCCTACATGAGAGTGAGCATGTGTGACCACGTAGTGTGACTGGGAGGGACTCACAAAGCTGATCATCAAAAGAAAAACCCCAAAGCCTGGAAATGACTACAATTTTTTGCTTCTAAATCTCTCTTGTTGTTGTTGTTGCCATTGTTGTTTACTATCCACAGCCTCAGTTTTCAGTTTTGTGGCACAAGACGTTTTGTCTATAGCCTCCCTCCCCTCTCTCTCTCTCTCCCCACAGTCTAGTCATTTTCCTGCTGCCTCTTGTCTGTTGTGTTTTCTATAATCACATTTTAACATGCTGTACAAGCATCACATCTGAGCTCCTTCCAGGCTGTTTATCCACTTGGTTCTACTGTATATCTCCATCCTTCTTCTAGCTTCATTCTCCTCTCTCCCTCGCTCATTACATCGTTCCATTAGTGCCGTAACAACAGCATTCTCTCTCTCTCTCTCTCTCTAGGTTGTGATGTAGTGCTGTTTCATGTGGGCCCTGTGTGTTTTCCTTACCCCCTAATGAGAGATCAAAGCAGTGTTGCCCTGACCCTGGAATGGACGCTGGGAGAGAGGAGTCTTAAATCACTGACCTGACTGAATCACAGCGTATCCCTCCCTCCCACACACTCATAACCTACGCAGAAACGCATAAGAATGTATGTGTGCATGTGCGCACACGCACACACACACACACACACACACACACACACACACACACACACACAAAGGCGCATGCATGTATTCAGCATGCACCCAGACAAGAGCCTGACCGATACTGTATTTTTGGGGGCCGATACCAATATCAGGGAGTAAAAAAATGATATCCAGCCAATATACGTCTGTGTGATTTCTAAATTACCCCATGCGCCCTTTCTGCATTATATTCTGTAAAAAACATCTGTACAAACACATACAGATGCACAAGCCTGTACCCCCCCCCCCCCCCCCCCCCACACACACACACACACACACACACACACACACCAAAACGAACATTGATTCTAAATGCCTGTTCCTCATTTGCCTCTGACACAGATCAACAATCCCACAACGCATGTAGATTTGCTTTTTTTAATGTTTGGCAATATATAGGGATGCCAGATTGAAAGTGGCTAGCCAAAAAAATCTGACTAAAGCTCACAACTATATCTCATAACTCCATTATATCCACTGGAACAGTGGATATAAGTTCTTTTTTTCATTTCATGAAAGTGAATGGTCTTTTGACATAGATATTTTCCAGCCGACAACAGTGATATAATGCTGTATGCGCTGGGGGGGGGGGGGGGGGGGGGGGGGGGGTCAGTGGACTAAAGACTTTCACAGATGCCATTATAGTAACATGTTTTAACATGGATGTCAATAAAGGTCTGATCCTGAAAAGCATCCAGTGTGTCTCTTTGCCCCATATTCCTCTTTTGATGTTGAATCCATTTCTACACACTAGTACACAGCGAGTCAAAGGCAAACAGGGCTAACTTTGGCTCACTGTCTCAATATTTACGCTGTTGGCTGTATACGATAAACAGCAAGCGTTTGTCATTTCCTCTGTCGAAATACCCTCGCCTGTGTAAAGCCACGGACTCACTCACCCCCATACGCAGCAGGACAGGAAATTATCCTTCTTCACCCACCGGCCATAGAGGCTCTACTGGATTTAATTTTCTCCTTTCACTTTCACACACACATTCTTCACAGTAGAGATGTGAGTGTAACACAACACACATTGTCACAAATGTGTAGCATGTCCCCCTTGCCAAACGTGATCACTATCATGGTTGAGGTATTGGAACAGTGCGATTTTCACATAATAAATATAATTCATTTACAACACGACCACCATTAATTTTCTATTCACAGTTTCAGCAATATCTCATACATAAACACCCAAACATACCTGGATAACAGCAATTCTTAACCATCCCGTCCAAAACGGTATGTTTTGGACGTAGGTAATGGACGTGAGTAATGTCAAATATATAAGTAACTCATTCACTGCCAGGCTTATTTCAAACTTGTTGATCCATATGCCAAAGGCATTATGGATCAAACGGAGAAAAAAAATTCTCCGTTTACATTTTAACATTGAAGTGGATGGAGCATTAACTTTTTGAAAATCGTTTTCTCCTAGTTCCTTTGAGATTAAAAATAAAAATAACCAAAAAAAAAAAAAAAAAAGAAATTGAAAAAAAAAAAAAAAAATAGGTGACGTCAAAAGACGTCATTGGCACTAATGGCACACTGAAAACGGCCGTCAAAAGACGTCATTGGCAATATATGAGTTAATATAGCCAATGGTCTTAAGATATCAGACCAACGGTTTGGTCATTCTTAACTCATTCACTGCCATGGACGATTTTGACAACTTTTTTCCAAAGGCCCAGCCTGCCAAGTATGACTTTTATGACTTTTTGTGTTTTTTTTTGTGTTTCCACTAAATGGCGCTCGTCGCTATCACATGAGTGACCATTTCATCCCCAGATGCAAACAGAACCAGGAGATCACGTGATCCCAAGATTTACTGCTCCATTCACTTCCTGGTTAACGTATTTGGGTATATCGCCTGTATCTCGCCTCCTGTGTTTTACTACGTTTCTTTGGTGAGACATGCTATTTTCAACGGCCTATAACAAGTGAACGGGGGGTTGCGATGACATTCCTTTTCGCGGAAGCACAGTGAAACCCTCCGTGATTACCAACGATCATGGGATCGATCATACTGGAGATAAAAATTCTGTGACTACTTGAAAAGTAGGCAGCGGATGATTCATTTATTCTGGCATTTATTCTGAATGAGTTAACATGGAACTCCAAACAATGAGCGATTAGAAAATTCACACCTTCATAGAGACATCAGTCTTACCGATGACTTTAACTCTACCAGAGTGTGGCTAAAAAAATCTAATAAAAAGACCTTGAAAAGAAAAGAGTGTGGCTAGTGGTCGTTCTAGTGGCCAGCCTTAACCTACCACCCTGACAACTAAGAGAGGCCCGGCACAGGACCTTTCCCTGTTCCAGCCCTCTGTTCAGCGTCGCTGGCCCAGTAGGGCTGGAGATATCAAACCAGGGTGTATCATGATATCATCCCAGCAGGGTGTCAGATGCACCCGATCGATGCAGACGCCAGCACTTAGAGAGCAGACGGAGACGACGTATTGTGAAGGCACTGTCAAGTCACTGACAACACCGGAGGTAAACACACATTGGACTATTCAAGGCTACAAGCACACGTGTCCACCCTTGTACACACACACATGCACTATTCTGTACGTGCGCACGCACGCACACACACACACACACACACACACACACACATACACACACACCACATAAGACACATACAGACGTACAACATGACTGGTTCAAATACATTAACTTACACATTCCCGTCCATGCGCGTGCGTTCTAACGCGTACGCACGCACACACACACACGCACCTTTGACATGTAAATGCATGTGCAGGGTGCGGGCTCCTGGCTCAGGGAGGTGTAATATTTCGGTAATGTAATGGAGTTTGATCGGGGGTGTCGAGTGTCCCATAGAGCTGCTGTTTTATTAGCACAAAGAGCACTCGGGGGGTCTCCAGTTCACGCCAGCCGGACCCTCACCAGCCTTGTAACACAGACACACACATACGCACATACACACGCTCTCACGAGCACGCATACACAGCACGCATGCATGCACATACACACATCTTTAGTTCAATAACCACAGCCCAGATACGTGCAAAGCGATACACTTGCAATGTGTGTGTGTGTGTGTGTGTGTGTGTGTGTGTTCTTGTGTGTGACAGCAGGGATTGACAGTGGCACCAACAGACAGATGAGCATCGAATCTTGACGCCGCCATCCCTCCCTAACAAACCACAGAGCATCCTGCTCCATGCTCAAAGGACACCGCCAACATTTCTTTTTTATCCCATTGACGTAATCCATCACTGTCAAAATGTGGAGATTTAAATAAATAATTCTATACAGTAGCCAAATACTTTATAACGGCTAAAAACACAAATATGGTGCTGCATTAAAGTAGACATACATCCTTGTTGTCAGACTAAACCAGTACTAGACAGCAGCACATGGCTTGATGTTTCTATGATCTATGAGTGTGTGTGTGTGTGTGTGTGTGTGTGTGTGTGTGTGTGTGTGTGTGTGTGTGTGTGTGTGTGTGTGTGTGTGTGTGTGTGTGTGTGTGTGTGTGTGTGTGTGTGTGTGTGTGTGTGTGTGTGTGTGTGTGTGTGTGTGTGTTTTAGCGGCACAACTGTTAATACAACAAAATAATATAATACATTTAAATAAAATAATTGATTTTAAGGGCGCAGATTTTGATTTAACTTTTTTCAAAACTTAAAAAAAAATTGCAAAAATAGTAGATGCAATGTGATGCATTGTGAGGTTGTAAATCCGCACATTTTTCGTTGACTTATTAAACATGAATGTGAATATAAATGCTTCAAGATGATTTCATTAATTGAACTAGTAAACAATAGAATAATCACTCCGAAAATATACATTAGTTGCAGCCCTAGTGCATTAAAACAATATATTAATGCAGATGAATACCACAGGCCCTCGAGCACTGCAGTTTCTCCGGGTGCTGCTGTCTGTAGACAGCTGACGCTAGCGCACATCCAGAGTATGAGTATATTCATATTCCACATATCACCAGCTAATTGCTTCAGAGAGTCCAACAGCATTGATTGTGTGGAGGTCAGCCATATGGTCTAAAAGCACTGATACTGGATCTACTCCTGCAGAGGACAAAGACCAGTTAGCTAGTTCCAGTCCCCTGACTATACCCAGAAAAAAGGTCAATGTGAAATTTGAACAACTTCAATGGAGTATCAAGTATTTTTTCCCCCTCCTTTCGTCTTTGTTCCAATATCGATATGAGAGTCTTAAGCTTCCTATAGTCTTTTATAGCAAACACTGTCAGGGGAGCAGCGCTGCCTATGCTATCGACAGAGAACGAGAGAGAGAGAGAGAGAGTGTGTGTGTGTGTGTGTGTGTGTGTTGGGGTTTGTGGGGGTCTGGATAATGCATGGACCGCGACTGCAGAGCAGATCATATTAACACATCTTATTGATGTGGCCTTTAACACATATCATATTCATATGCGGCGCTCATCTGTGGAAATGGTGCATTTGCGTTGCCGCCGTCCGCCCGCCATTTTATCTTGTGATCATGTAATAGGCGACATTATGAAATCATGATATTATGTGAATCATACTCATAAGACTTGCATTTGATTTTCGCTGGCACCGTTATGGAGCAGACTTTTATTACATTTCTGCCCTCCTGACAGAGAAGTGAAAACAAGTGGCAGATCCTCTTCCCCGTGGCACACATTTAACACCTTGAAAGTACATATTTCACTGTCAACAGGCTAGGGTGCTAAATGTGGACGCCCTATATGTGTGTGAGCGTGTGTCTGTGTGTGTGTGAACTAGTTCCATGGTCATCTTGTGACCATG
The DNA here is from genome assembly GCF_963280865.1 of Gymnoscopelus braueri. Classification (NCBI taxonomy): domain Eukaryota; kingdom Metazoa; phylum Chordata; class Actinopteri; order Myctophiformes; family Myctophidae; genus Gymnoscopelus; species Gymnoscopelus braueri. The sequence goes on from NC_137606.1 coordinate 34,958,732, forward strand.
AATGATATTATGACATCGTGCAATGTGGATCATCATAAGACTTGCGTTTGCTTTTTAATGACACCCATATAAAGGATCCAATAAAACACCCATTAACGGCTGTGGTATTTTCCACCCCAGAACGCCTTGTTGTGTTTTCTATTTTTCTTCATTGAGCTTCCTTGTACTTCTAAAGCCTCTGCGACGTGTCGTGAGCGTGCAGATCTGCAATTCTCAGCGTGTAACACCCGTACGTCTCTCCAGCTTAAGACCCAGTCGTTTACTGGAGACTAAACTTATTTTTTTTTGTGCGAGCTAGCGGACTCTTTTCTCGGACCATATTTGGATCTTTACCAAAATACCTTTTGGCTATTTCTCTTGACTGTTGTTGAGTGTATTTGATTACTGGCAGTATAAATTCGATGTTGACAGTCTCTGGTGCCAGCGCTGCTGGCTCGTCTGTGTTGCACCCTGTGGGAGCGAAGCACTGAGGACTCCTCCTTCTATGGACAGAGGGTTTATGTTTCCTCCTGCTCCAGCTACACACTGTCTGTGGTCGTGTCAAGTACTATTTTACCTGCTCTGCTGTGGTCTTGGGCCATCAAAGAGGTTTTCCTTTACATCTAAAACAAAAGCCATGACGGAAATCTGATACGTCTGACTGTAATACTCTCCAATTCCATAAACCAAAGATAGATCGATATGATTCTGAACATGATTTGGGGGCCAGTTTTTATTTCGTGTCCCTTTAAGAATCCACAGATGGCCGACGACGGTTGAAAAACCAACGAGTGATGAATGTGAATTCCAGCAGAGCATGGTGATCTATGACCTCATGGATATATCCATAAGACAGACCGTCACTGTTGGACACAACTGTTACTTTTCAGAATATAGAAAAAAAATCTTTGTTCCAATGGATCCAATGTAGTTATTATTTAGTCACAAGCACTTGTTAATATTTTTCATTGGTTAAATATTTATGAAACCCACTTTCACTTTCAACATAAAAATAAAATAGGGATGTAAAAGATTGTCTATTTTCGCTACTTTTGCACTTCTGTAAGACAAAGTTTCCACCCAACAGCGACGAGATAATGTTGGTGCCTGAAGGCCCATACGAGGTATCCGTAGACTGGTTTTCACGTGCGTCGAGGGTGAGGAACGGTCGTACTTTTTACTCCTCCGAATACAGTCTGTTACTTTTTCTTATGTTTTTTTTTTAAAGATTTATTTTTGGGCTTTTATGCCTTTATTTATAGGACAGTAGACTGACAGGAAATGGGGAGAGAGATGGGGAGTGACACGCAGCAAAGGTTGTCGGGATCGGGACTTGAACCCACGACACGCTGTCAGGCTGGCATTGCAGCCTAGGGTGCCTGGACCGCCACGCTGCGGCCCAGAACATTCTCTTATGTTTTAATCAAGGCCAAAAGGCCTATATACCTATTCATCCGCTAGAGGGCCGTTGCGAGAGTATGTAGCTCCCGCACAATGCTCCCCCAAAATAGCCTGGTAAACCCCTCCCTCCGGACAACTCATTTCCATTTGTTTTCAGAAGTGAGTCTGGCCTAGAGCCTGTCTGGGCGTTTCTCCAGAGTTCAAAACATGAACTCTCCTATCAGCGTCCTCGCTCAATGTTCTGTGATTGACAGCGAAGGTTGGCCAATCAGGTGGCGAGTTCGAGTGAAACCGAATGGAACCGAGTGCAGCCGACAAAAATGGAACGGGCCGCCATCTTGTCTGTCCACTATAAAACGTTTTGCTTTAAAACTGTAAAACGCTCTCAAACTTATTTTTTGAGGCACGGAATTTACTTTTAAGATATTGTTTGGATAGAATTTAGTTGTTTAACTTCATATATGTGGTCAATTAATCATGACAGAGCCTATTTAAAAATAAAAATTCAGAGAACCGGCAGGGGCGGGCAGTGACACGTATGTATCCGAATAAAGCAACCTATTTTCGGCATAGCCCCTTCAAAAGTCCCCTTGCGTCATACTTGGCTGGGGATGGGGAAAATGAGCTGCTGATTGGCTGAAGGGGATCGAACTGCTGATTGGCTGAAGGGGTTGTCAGTCAACTGCACTAATCCAGCCCAGCTCCCAAATTGCCCATACAGGCCTGTAGACCAGACTCCTTCCTGAAATCAAATGCAAATGAGATTTCCGGAGGGAGGGTTACCAGGCTACCTCCACAACGCAAATGTGACCAAATGGACATTGGACACTAATAATACTTGTGGATAAATCAAAGTGACTATACCACTCTCTTTAAGGGGAGAGACCCTGAACCAACTATGCATTTACTCTGTTATTGTTGGTAATGCAATTCTCCATTTATTCGAAACCGTTTTTGCGTCCAAATTTAAAGACGATCTCCTCCCAGCTGTTCTGGACTTTGTTTTTGTTCTTGTGGTCAGGCCTTGTACAATCATAGAGCCATTGATATCCACGGACTAGTTCGCAAAGTGGTTCTTCAAATCTCGTTGTTGTCATGGTGGCGTTAAGTCTTGCTATGTGAGCGTCTCTCATGTCTATGTTTTTCTACCCAAGTCGATGCACGACGTCACTTCCACCTACTCTTTCTTGGAGAAAGAGGGACCAGAGGAAAACCTTTTTCTCACTACTGCCCCTACAGTTGACAAAGGTCGCCAGAGGTACCTATTGCTAACATACGGTGAACGCATGTCAGGTTAAGTTCAGTCCGCAGGCGGACGGATGGAAAATTCAGCAACAAATTTGTCTCCTCCTCCGCTCCTGTTGTCTGCCCATGGGTCTTACGGACACTATGTATGGGCCTTGAGCAGAGCTCTCAGGCCACGTGTTGATAATAGCGAGGCCCAGGCACAGTCTCCCATGGCTGGGGTTGAGGGGTTGGGGGCGGTGGGCCAAACATGCCTGCGGAAAGTGACAGAACCATCACGGGATCCTGGCACTGAGACACTCGGGTGATGACACGACCTGCGATCTGGCAGGGAATCCACCCTGACCCCAGACAGACACCCTGCTAGGAAGAGTTCCCATAGCCCCAGTAACTGCGCCCCCTCCCCACCCCCCTCCTGATGGATTAGCCCGTGTCTATGGGGTCACACTGGGCTAGGCTGGCGGAGCATGCGTCTGGCCCACATCACCTCCAGCGGCCTTTGGGGGCAATCTGTGATGGGATTGGAACTATCTAAGATAATGATGGAGGGTGTGTGTATGTGTGTGTGTGTGTGTGTGTGTGTGTGTGTGTGTGTGTGTGTGTGTGTGTGTGTGTGTGTGAGAGAGAGAGAGAGGGAGCGTGCTGACAGTAGCAGGGCAGCATGTGTTGTGAATCTATCAGGCGGGGCGCCCAAGCCGTCAACCAGCAGATGAGGCTCCAGTTGCACATGCTTGTGGTTACCATGACAACTGGCATGTGCAGCGGCTACCTGAACCGGTGGCCACTGCCCATGCCCTGGCACCCCCCCCCCCCCCCCGCCCTCTCCCTCCACACACACACACACACACACACACACACACACACACACACACACACACACACACACACACACACACACACACACACACACACACACACACACACACACACACACACAAAGCCTCTCCAGCGTTCAACACTTTAGACTGATTGGGCTAGCAACTGCAACAGCTGGCTGAGGATTAAGGCATGGTCAGATTCTGTGTGTGTGTGCGTGTGCGTGTGTGCGTGTGTGTGGCGCGTGTGCGTGCGTGTGTGTGTGTTGCAGTGGACTGGCCAGTCCCACTGGCACCTGTCGCCTGACGCCTAAACCCAATCCCCGGTTGTACCCTGCCCTCCTAAGCTGGGTGGATGGATAGAGCCTGGGCCTCCAGCGGGCCCCTGACATCCCAGAACACAGCCAGCGCTGAGATGACCTCATCAGCACAGTGGCAGCCTACAGGGCCATGAACCTTACCGACAATATACCAGAGAGACACACCCAAACGCACGGGCCTACAGGTAACAAGCAGGGTGTCTGATCATGTACCTACAGGTAACAAGCAGGGTGTCTGATCATGTACCTCGCATCAGACACACGCGCAGCGCACACACAGGCGCGCATTCATGTATGCAAACGTGTGCACCAGTGGTGGACAGTAACTAAGTACATTTAGTTGAGTACCGTACTTAAGGACTTATTTTAGTCTTTTTGCAAGCTCATGACTTTCTCTCTACATATCAAATAGAGATATTGTAGTTTTGACTCCACTACATTTCTAGGAAGGGACTCTTGAGACCCAAACTGAATTAACCACTTAAGCACTAATGGAAATAGCCAATCGACAAGCTCAAGCTCCCAACGCGTCACATCGCGACGTGTTGTGAGCTTTACTTTTGAATACTTGAGTAATTTATTTGAGAACACTGACGTACACAACACGGATATGTATACACTCAAAAAAACAAACACAAACAATCACTTGCTCACACACACACACACACCTTCAGTCCCAGCTCTGGATGGTACTGTAGCGTGTAGGGCTTGTGTGGATCAGTGTGCTATTAATGGAGCTTACAACACATGCAGGGTGAAAAAGGTCTGACAATTTGACGCTCTCACTTGAAAGCCAGTGTACACAAATATACAGAAATGTTGGCACACAAGACAGACTACTTACTACCACTGAGTGGGGGCAACCCACAGCTCTCAGCACCCTGTCTACCTCTACTGTGATGACTCTATCTGCCTGCCTGCGCACACCCACCCACACCCACCCACACCCCCACACACACACACACACACACACACACACACACACACACACACACACACACACACACACACACACACACACACACACACACACACACACACACA
>NC_137606.1:34968535-34976035 GCF_963280865.1 Gymnoscopelus braueri
GTTCATGTCAAGGACCCCCAAACTGATATGTATTTGAGTGCGGACCCCCCATCTCAAAAATATTTTGTGCCATGGATTTTTCAAAAATAGCAGATCTACAAGATCATAGCTATGAGCTTGTATATCATAGCTATGAGCTTGTATATCTATAAAGTATAAAATAAGTATAAAATATGGTTAAAGTGGTTAAAATGATTGTGACGCTATATTAAATAATTTTGCTGGGGACCCCCTGGAACCCCCCCAAGGACCCCTGGGGGTCCCCGAACCCCACTTTGCGAATCAATGGACTATACTGACTATGTACTGTACACCAGGGCTTTCCAAACCTCTTCAGCTCAAAACCCAAAAGAAAGATGTGGTACCTTCCCGGGACGCAAACGTACAAAAATACATCACGAATAAACCACGTAAGCCCTATTTCAAAAGTAGAGTATAAGGCCAATGTACAAGCTCACAATGCGTTGCATGGCCCATTGTGGTCTTGTACATCTGCTATTTTCAGTATTTTTGAACATTTTGGAAACATTTTCAATATTTAAAAAAACAAACAAACAAAAACATTTTCGTTGTAGGAAAGGTTAAAGAAAACGGGATATTGAGCGAAAAGGTCGTGACCATATTTTTGGGAAACAGTGCTATAAGCCAACAAGTGGAAGAAATGGATCTTTGTGTCCTTTTTTTGTTGTTTCACAAAGCAGCAGATAGTTTTGGAAGTTTGTGATGAAACCTCTGTAACAACAACATGACATTCAACACTCACCTGTGAAGACAAGTCCATTTTGAGGTCCGGAACACCACATGGAAAAGACAAGAGAGACACAGATGAGTTAACTGCACATAAACACGCACACACAGCTAATAGAGAGTCTTGGTGGTCCATAACACAAATCACAGGCTAATTAGTAGAACACTCAATGTGGTGACAGTTCCACTCAGTGGGGGGCCGGGGCCCAAAGGCCCCGCAGGTGACCAGGACTCTGTGTGTGTGTATGTGGTGTGTGTCAAAGTCCTCTTTAGCACCTCATCACCCATGACCTCTTGTGGGCTTTCACGCCGTGAATAACATTAAAATACACTCTATAACACACACACACACACACACACACACACACACACACACACACACACACACACACACACACACACACACACACACACACACACACACACACACACACACACACACACACACACACACACATACATGCAGGGCTTAGCTTACAAGTACAAGAGCTAGATTTTATGAGTTGCGGCCACTTGTGCCTGGCAGGCTTCTGTCACGCTCCCCGGCCCCCCCCCTACATTAAATCTACTTCCACAATGAAAATATCACATCAGTCATCAGGACTCCCAGCTGCACACCGTGTCTTCTGCTTTCATTGACACCCATTTGTATCACAGGGTCTGATTTAACTCAATCGCACACTTTCGGAAGCGATCACATCACTGAATGAATACAGGTCCAGTTCTTCTCATTATGGGGCAAAGAGGGAAGAATAGACACCCAGGAGCTCCAGTTTTGCCATCGACCTTATACCTCTTGAGTTAATTTGGTTCCATTTGTACGCTCTCAGAGAGTTATGGTGGTCCTTGAAATTAACCCATTCAATCCGGGAACTCATCTACACATGTCTTCTAAATCCTAACAACAGGTTTATGAAAAATGTATGTTTCTATATCAGTGGTGCTCAAACCTTTTCATGTCAAGGATCCCCAAAATGATATGTATTTGGCTGCCGACTCCCATCTCAAAATATTTAGTTCCAGGGACCCCCCCAGAGGCAAAGATTTGAGTTACAAATGTTCGCTTAAAAATAATTTCACGATAAAAAAAAAAGAAGAAAAGCAGATCTACAAGCTCATAGCGCGGCACTCGAGCTTGCGTATCTGCTATTTTTGAACAGCCAAAGTATAAATAATGGTTTTAATAGGTTAAAACGTTTGAGAACCACCGGTATTGTAATTGCATAGCATACACGTTCTGACACTGTGATAAAACCGGCTCTGGAAACGGCTCCAAAATGTGATGGAACCGATTCCGGTTCCTCAATGTTGGATCCGGTTCCTCTGGCAGAACCTCCATGGCTCCCCCGCTGTGCGACAGTCCTCCTAAAGAGCAGTCGGGACCACCTAGCGCTGGGAGCCACTGGTGACAAGTATACTTTGATTATTATGCCTGCACTCCCTGCCAAGGCTAAATTTAAACGTTCCCATAATGCGTCAAAAATAAGACTTGGGAATGGCCTGCCCTGTGTGTATGAGAGAGAGAGAGAGAGAGAGAGAGAGAGAGAGAGAGAGAGAGAGAGGGGGAGAACTGTGTACTGTATGTGTGCGTGTGTGTGTGTTTAGGGTCTTTTCTGGTCAGCGTTGTCGCACAGTCCGAGGGATAATAATAGGATGTGCTACAATCAAGCGAGGCAACAGCACAGGACTTCCCACGTCTTCCACTACTCTGGTGACACCCGTGTCATTCTTTAACCCCCTTCTTCCCTCCACTGCTACCCTCTGTCCTCGCGTCCCCGCTACAGCCCCCCCCCCCGCCCCCCCCCCAACGCCTCCCTGGAGAGTACACACGCAACTTGTACGTAAAACAAGATGAGAAAGAAAAGAAAGCTAAACCCACGACGACGACAACTTGACACTTAGTAGGCAACCCCGCGGCTCCCAGGGACGGCATTGCACTCCCTGTTTATCTTTGCTTAAAAATAACTTTGGGAAGGGGACGATCGATCCCTTTCCCTGCCGCGGGAAACGAGGGGAAATGACAAGGAAGAAGGAGTTGTGATAGAGGGAGGAAAGAAGAGATGATGGGGGGTGGTGGGGGGGGGCGTGAGAATTTTGACAACATTTGGCATGTGTGTGACGGCCCCTCTGTGTCGTTCCCATGGTCTCTCATACAGTAGCCCCCTGCGCCTCCTCTGCTACTAACTGCCCTGCTATTCTAACACTGACGCAAAATGGCCGAGCGGGGCTCACACGCGCTCCGGCAGCAGTGGAGCAAGAGGCCTTCAGAGACGTGTGTTCTATATAAAGGAATCTCCATGCAGCAGCAGAGGAGCAGAGAGAGGTCAGCGCTGACCTCTGCTTTGCTTGGCTCCCACCTCCATGTTTCAAAGGATCTGCTTATGGTTTCTGTCAGAGATGCACGGCCATTTTTCACCCCATTAACAACTATCATTACCAGCCCAACTGGAGGCTATAATTGGGCTGGCAGTGGAAAAGAGTTGTCAAAACACAATTAAATTCCAAGCTATGGCGAAGGGGAACAGAGAGAGAAGAGAGAGAGCGTTGGACGGCCCATAACATAATATCCCTGGCTTTGCTTTGCCCAAAAATAGGAAAGAAAAACATGAAAACCATTACTTTGCGTCGGAAGATTTCAAGGGAAAATGATGTGGAGGGGGTGACCTGAGCACGCCAAACGACAGGGCTACTGGAAACATAACAAATAATCACTCTGGGTGTCAGCCATGAAGAATGGACACATTAAAAGCCCTATCCGGGAAATCAAAAGGCTTCGACACAATCTAGATCCTGTGAGAGGAAGCTGAACTACGTCTGTGACCACAATGTGACTGGAGAGAAAAATTACCATCCAGGGATAAATATATCCATGATAAATACATTGCATATACCGTATGTCAGAATGCTAGCATGACTCGGTCATAAAAAAGCACAATTAAGGCCTTTGGGGAGTCGCGGGGACTGGGAACCGACTAGCTTGACATATTGAACCCAGCTCAACTTTAAGGCAAGGGAATAGGGATAGGGCGGATGGTTTTGATGGGTTTGCAGGCCTAGCAATAGATCTGAACACTGTAATCCTGCTTCAGGACCCTGCAGGGTTCAGCATTCTAGATATCAGCACTGCTGAGGTATTAGCAGACTCACCGCATTAGTCCTTTAAATATATCAGCACAACTGTTTTGGCCAGTATGGAGCCACATTACTTTGACAATGTGCTCTATGTCTTTGGTGCTGTGAAGTACTGTATAGGAATCGTTAGCTTGTAGCATACCACCTATGCATAAGGATTAGAATTTAGGCTCCTGGCAGATAGATACGCACACCCTTGCAGCATTTGCTTCTAATAATAAAGGGTTATAAGCGAGTTTAGGAACCGATAAGCAGAGCCAAATTTCATTTTTTTAATATAGGTATCCGGTACTTGGCATTTGGGATTTGGTTCCAACTTAAAACCAAATTTATGAACACAATCCTAGTAAGGATGCGGTTAATGTGTACACAGCAAGTGTACATACGGTCCTACAGTATATGGCTAATAATTTTTTACATTCTCAGAGTTAAATGAACAGTGATGAATTTAATGGCTAGTACAAGCTTGTGACTGTGTACTATGCAGTCTGTGGCCTGTGTCTCTGGTCCTACTGTAGTCCAGTGTGTCTGTCTGCAGGCTGACATAAAGCAGGGGAGAGCCATGCCTCTCTGCCTCTCTAATCTGCTCTGATTTATAGAGGCTCACTCCCCACTGCCCTGCTCTCCCCTTCCGCCTGCTCACTGACGTACTGGGCCTCCTCGCAGGAGACAGCCTGGCGTCCACACACACGCACATACGCACGCACGCACGCACACACACACACACACACAAATGTAATGCTGTCTCTGTTGCACGGTAGCACATGCAATCAGACCACAAGGGCCAGTTGCTACCCCAAATGAACACCAGATCAGGAAACCAAGTCATTGTACAGTTAGCACGCCATTAGGACACAATAGAATGGAGAGCAGAGAAGAACAGAACAGAGCACAATAGCTTTTTGAGTCATGAAGTAATTGTGAAAGAAAGTAGTAGGCATTCATATACACACACAAAAACACACACACACACACACACACACACACACACACACACACACACACACACACACACACACACACACACACAGTACCAAGTGTGTTTATTAGAAACATTTGCACATTTCATCATTCACAAACAACAATGACAAACTACTTGAACAACAACAGACGATCGGTTGTACTCATGTCGTCACTGACACAAATTGTGGTGAAAGTTTACTGAACAGTGAAGTAGAGATTATATTTTACCTGGATACTACCGTATGAAAATAACCCAAATCTCTGCTCACAACAAGAGAAGACTAGAAGATGGACACAGTGAACGCACAAGCCGAGATAGAGACAGAGAGGTAGATAATCCTATGAATTAAGGCCAGCAGATCACAACACCTCAGTGCGTGTCACTGCGTGTCTGTGTGTGTGTGTGTGTGTGTGTAATGTGTGTGTGTATACTATGAATCACACTGTATAGACAGGTGTTTACAGTGAAGCTGGGTTATCTGTCTCCATTATACTAGCAGAGCTCAGCCTCCCAAGACCATTATCTACTCAGACCTAAGACACACACACGCACACGCACACACACACACACACACACACACACACACACACACACACAGGAAGCCCCTGTGCATACTATACGTTAAGTCTATTTTAACAGAAGCCGTGTCATGAGTACACATAGTGGGTGTACGTATTTCAGGGCCAGTGACAACCCTCCAAACAGCCCAAACATAGAGGGAGACCAAACATCTCCTTTTCCCCGTTCCGACGCTTTGATCTGCGTCAACGTTCCAAATACCATGTGACACCGCCATCAATCACGCTACAGCCTTCGCCGCGGCTCCGATCCGTTGGGCCAACGTGACCCCCCCAGTCACTTTACACTAATATTTGCTAGCATGGCGTGCTCACCCCGCCGCCTGCACTCCTACACTGTGAAAGTTTGAGTGCTCATTTTAACTCTGGGGCTGTGCAAATGGACAGTGGTGGACAAAGTATACACTCAAGTACATACTCAAGTATTCAATGTTCAGAAAATTGTCCGAAATTTTCAGAAATTTCCAAACTTAGTGCGAGCCGTTGTGAGCTTGTAGATCGGCTATTTTCATTATATTTGGTCTATAGGTCTTCAGTGGTTAATTCATAATATATTTTTGTACGTTTCGGTCCCAAGAGTCCCTTCCTAGACATGCAGTGGAGTCAAAGGTACAATATTTCTATCTAAAATGAACTTGCAAAAAATAAATAACAAGAATAAGTACAGTACTCAAGGACCCTTTCGGGAGTTAAATGAGCACTCAGGACTTCATGGTGTACGGGGGGGCAGATGACTTCACTGCCCAATGCCGCTTTTGATGCTAAGCACACATAGTGACCTGGGATCTGGGTTTTATGTCCTCTGGCCATGGTTAAATGTTTTGTGATGAGGCATCAAAACCCAGGGCCCCTTATCTCCTTCTGCAAACAGCGTTTTACCGGAACACAGTTAGAAGTGTGTGAGAATGGATGTGAGTAAGATCAGATAGCGTGCATGTGTTTAACGTCGCTAATCAAGAGCGTAAGCACTTGAGATGTGTGCGCGTGTGTGTGTGTGTGTGTGTGTGTGTGTGTGTGAGAGTGCATGAGTGCGTGCGTGCGTGCGTGGGTGCGTGCGTGCGTGCGTGCGTGCGTGCGTGCGTGTCCATCAGTGTGTGGGTGAGTAAACATTGTTCTAACCCCCCGGGGCAAGGTACTGTCTGGTGCATTCTAGGTTTGGGGGGACTGCGATATGAAAGTGGTTCCCCTCAACACTGTCTCCCACTGTCTTTTAATTGTGTTTGGGGGGGGGTGTGTGTGTGTGTGTGTGTGTGTGTGTGTGTGTGTGTGTGTGTGTGTGTGTGCATGAGTCAGGGCAGTATTAATGAAAACGGGCCACCTCATAAAAGGAGGACATGACTCAGGGTCAAAGGCAGTTCAGACCAAGACACAAAAACACACACAGATGGTGTGTGAGTGTGTCACTTCTTCATACACTGTGAACAGACATACGCAGTCACAGGCACCCAAGACACGCACACGCACACGCACACACACACACACACACACACACACACACGCACACACACACAGAAAAAAGCCACCTGCAGTCAGTCTACACCACACTCTAATCCTGAGCATACATATAATACATGAGGGGATAAATGGATGGATGGATAGGTGGATGAAGGGAGCGATGTATGGAACAAGAGAAGAATGGAAAGATGAAGGGATTTGGGAAGGAGGGTATCAGCCAGAGTTCAACCGTGGACTGACTAAATTTAACATCCATCCATCTCTCCATCTCTCCATCCTCTCTCTCTCTGATAGAGCATTATTAGGAAGAAGGGAGGCTAATCGGTGGGAAGCTGCCCAGAGGCCCTGACCTGAGGCAGGAAGAGAGACGCAGTGCATCTACAGTGTGTGTGTGTGTGTGTGTGTGTGTGTGTGAGAGAGTGAGTGAGTGTGTGAGTGTCCAGAGCGGGTCGAGGGAGAGGGCATTAGCCTGCTCTAGCCTGGCAAGACACATGGGACCGGGTTTCCCACCCAGCTCTCCTCTCTCCATCTCTGTCCCCGCTGGACCACTTGGGTGTCCCTCCAGGGAATGAAGGGTTTTTTCCCAGGGCCGTGCCCAGCTCTCTGTCTCTCTCCCCTTGCCAA
>NC_137606.1:34981035-34996035 GCF_963280865.1 Gymnoscopelus braueri
GAGAACACGACAGTAAAGTATTGGGCCAAATATCAGGCAGCGGTCCAGGAGCCGTGAAAAACGAGAGGCCGAGCGCAGCGGAGCTCGCTCTGAAGAGCCAGGCAGACACTTCCTGTCGATCCAGTTTCAAGGACAGCTCCGAGACTCCAGCGCCGGAGCGCCAAACAGCTCGTCAACGTCAGTTTTAAAGCTGCCTCCCCCAAAGCCACTTCCCCTGCTGATTTGTGCTCACACACACGCACACATATACACACCACACACACACATACACACACGCCACATATACACACCACACACACACACACACACACACACGCATACGCAGAGGGGCTGTGGTCAGTTAAGCGGATCCTGAGCGGGGTCAGGAGTAGTTCGGAAACACACACATGCACACGCACACAGCGCACAAAGAGAGACTTTCTTTCTATCTAGGCTTTTTATGAGGCTGCACTATAGTTGCCTGACCACAAGCGCACACTCACACACAGAGCTGACACACACACACAGAGAGCTGATATAACGGATATGGTTTTGTGAGGGGAGGAAGGGTGCATGGTCGGTCGGCGTCAGGTCCAAGCAATTATCCAAGTGTCCAAAACCCTTTCAGACAGCCACAGTGGAGCCAGACACAGACACACACAGAGACACACACACAGACACACACACACACACACACACACAGTAAAATGTACACGCCTGTGACTCTATGTTGTGACCTGGGGATTTGTCCAGGATAATTCCACCTCTATTCAGCACGAGGGATTTTACAAGGTGAGTTCTAAAATCTCTCAGCCACTTTGAACAACAACCGGACTACCAGCTGGCCCTTGGCCTCCAGTGTAGAGCTCAAGAGGCCGACTCTGCCCAGTGAATGGCCACTCAGGCCAGACCTGAGGGCCTTTCCAATGAGACGAGCGCTGGGACAATGCTGCAGGGTAATCTTGTCTTTATGCGGCTTTTGTATTGGGGGCCACTTGTTGAGCCGGTGCTCAGGTAAGGCAGCGAGTCAAAGGTTAAGCTCAGAGACTCAGACTAGCAGACAAAAGTTAATTAAAGTTTGTCCAAGGGGGGGGTGAGAGCGTCTCTCTTGAAAAGGGACCGTAGTGTCTGACGACCTGCCTGAGAAAGGAATGCAGGTGACTTCAAAAGCTGCCCAGATTTGCAGCTTTTTTTTAAAAACTGAGTGAGTGAGTGAGTGAGCGAGCGCGGCGTCGCGATCAGGAGACTCAAACGGATGTGACTCACAACACTAAAGGCACCGGTACAAATCGGGATGAGTTGAGACGAAAGCAAAAGTGGTGGTGTGTGTGTGTGTGTGTGTGTGTGTGTGTGTGTGTGTGTAGGGGGGGGCTAGGGGGCTGGAAGGTTTTGGAACAAAGGAGTGAACGAAGAAACAGACAGCAGACGTGTGGAAGAGGATGAGAGACCTCAGGAGAGATGTAAAAGACTACAGTCTGGAGAGACGGACATAGAGGAAGCAACCAGGGAGAGAGGAAGAGCAGAGTGTCTTCTATGCAACTGTGTGTGTGTGTGTGTGTGTGTGTGTGTGTGTGTGTGTGTGTGTGTGTGGTAATGCTTTGCACAGACCTGCTTTCCAAGGTCATCGCCTTGCTCTCTGTCCAGCTGTTTTCATATTTAGCTTCATCCTCATTTCTCTCTCTCTCATTTTTATCTGCCACACTGTAGCAGATTATCACCAGGGGCAACAGATTACCCGTAGCAAAAGACAAAAAAAAAGTCAAATAGGGGCGAGGATGCCAGGATTTTAATCCTGCTGGGGAGGAGAGCAGACAGGAGAGGAGAGCAAACACACACACACACACACACACAGTCTCTCTCAGTTGTGCAAACCCATCAGCCCAACTAAACACAACAAAAAGACCAAACAGCAGAACACACAATGGTGCGCGCGCATGCACGCACGCACGCACACGCGCACACACACACACACACACACACACACACACACACACACACACACACACACACACACACACACACACACACACACACACACACACACACACACACACACACACACACACACACATATACAGAGTAGATGATCACTGACTAAAGGTCTCTACAGGAGATCTAGAGGAGCAGGAGGACCGGGGTCTAAGGCCATGGAGCCGGGCAGATCACCTTTCCCTTCAACCCCACGACGTAGCCTGTAGCGCTAGCTCTCCCAACACTGCCAGCTTATCACAGTGGGGTTAATGAGGAGTGGTGTTAGCTTAGCAGGAGGCCAGGCAGGAAAGCCCAGAGGAAGTCTTATTGGCCACACAGGAACAGTCTACTGCCACTGGCAGCGGAACATTTAGGAGTGCTATTTGATCTGTTGTAGCGGCGCACTGTGGTCCCCCAGTCACAACTGGCATTTCCTCCTCTCCTCACAGTTTATGCAAATGGCAGAAACACAAATTTCTCAACACCCCATTTCCCATGCGACTCGCGATTACTTCCACGCCGCGGCCGCGACACAGCGAAGGATCTGATCTCAACAATGTGGTCAGATTAATTCAGCACAAGGCGGTCTTTGTGTACTGTTTGCGTTTCTTCTCCCTGACATAAAGTAAGCTTTATTCGGTCTCTGTTTATTCTGGCGCCAAAGCCTCGCGAATCCAACCACACCCCACATCGCCATCCCGTCAAAGAACCGAGCGGAACGATATTTGTCTTTTTTTGTGGTGAGACTGTCCGTGCACGCGGTGAGAGGGGGTGACATGAGAATGACCCCAACTCAACCCCCCCCCCCCGCCCATTACCATCTGTTGTGGCCAGGATAAGGCTAGCTAGCTGGACTACAGGCGATCACTGACTCATTCCACATGCCAAAACAAGACATATGCCCCCTGCGGTGTTTCAGCACCTCTCTCTGGCCCGAGCACGGTGCACACCGCTCCTCTCAATCTTTCTCCTCTTCCACCTCCACTAATCTAGTCATCCCCCTGTCTCATCCCTCCATCCCTCCCTCAGGCCTCTCTGTCTGCCTCTCTCCGTCTCTCAGGAGGCATATGGTACGTGATGAAGGAGAGATAACTCTTCACCCACACACTGCTGGGGTTCAGGCCCTTCTGACATGTGTGCACAAACACGCACTCACAAATTGACACACCATCTCTCTCTCTCTCTCTCTCTCTCTCACACACACACACACACACACAGAGTGCATATGGTCACATATGGTCACAGAACGATAACAGCAAACATGCAGATTGCCCATAGGATATGACCCCCCCACACACACTCACACAAAGCGACAAACTCCCCAGTATCTGAGAATTAGTACCGAACTCGAGACAGGTTTATGGGTAAGGCACCACACACACACACACACACACACAGGCAGATAAAGGCACATACACGTGTGCAGAAATGTGCATATACGTATACACACAGAGACAGGACATTCACACAGTTGCAGACATCCAAAAATGACACACACGCACAACAGCAAACACACAAACAAACACACGCACACTCGCTGACACACACAATCTTAGACACACACACACACACACACACATACATCCAGAAGGCCGTGGCCCATCCTCTGACCGGACTGTGACCTGACAGTCCAGCAGCTGCTGGTCGTTTGATGTCTCACTCTGTGGATCACATTACACTTCCAACACACACACACTACACAGAGACAGATAGAGATAGAGACAGAAAGAGCAAGAGAGAAACACACACACAGAGACACAGGAGAGGGACATAAACACACTCACACACACACACACACACACACACACACACACACACACACACACACCGAGAGAGAGAGAGACAGAGAGAGAGAGCGAGAGAGAGACAGAGAGAGAGGAAGGGGTGCAGAAAGGAAGTAGTAAAAAGTAAGAAAAAGAGGGTAGAGAGAGCGATAGACAGAAGGCACCTGACCAAATATTACAAGCAAATGTGTCTGCACTGCAGTGTGTCTGTAAATGTGTTTTAAGCATGCGCACATATTCATAACCCCAAATACACCCCTTTGTACTGTTATTCTTTCACACATACTGTGTGCAATGTGTATACTGTATACATTGTATATAAAAGTGTGTGTGTGTGTGTGACTGTGTGTGTGTAAATGGACACATGCTGACCTCAGAACATACAAATGACGTAAATCTATAACTGCAGTGTTGCATGCCGGTGTCACACACACACACACACACACACACACACACACACACACACACACACACACACACACACACACACACACACAATACTTCCAACTAAATTATAAATGTGTGCAAACTCTGCATATGAGTCTGTAGTTATGTGTGGTGCTCGCTGTCGAGTCGATCGGATAGGTGGTGGTAGACCCATATATGGGTATACCCATATATGGGCATATACTGATGACATTGGGGATCTCCATAATACAGTATGGGCATAAAAGGGGAAAGGACAGACGGATACAGAGATCTCCATATAGGAATCAAAAGGACACAGGCAGACAGACGGTCAGTTCATATGATTGGGTGGGACATGCATTACCAACGTTACAGACTAGGCCGGTGGGCAAACCGTTGCTGTCGGGCAGAAACCTCTTATCTCCATATTTTAACTTTTTGTATTTTTTCGTAAATTAATGCCCTATACTTGATCATACTACAGCGTCACAGAAAAGCATCCAAAAGCAGCAGGTCTGCAAGCTCGAACGTTTGCAAATCTCCAAGCTTTTGAGCTTGTAGATCTGCTACTTTTGCTACGTTTTTAAGCTTGAATCCTAAAAAGGAACAGTTTTGGACATGGGAGGTTTCCACCCGACAGAGACGACACTGATGACATCAGGGATATCCATGAGCATAAAAGGGACAACAAGGACAGATAGATACAGATATCTCCATAATATAGGAGAACAAGACCAGGAGACCTGGTTCTGCCAGACCCAAAATTAAGTCCTAGTATGTAACACACCTACAAACCACTTTATAACTGAAGTTCATGATGTCATGAATAGTTTGTGACGAAATGGGACGTCACAAACTTTTTTTTGGCTGGGGCCGGAGGACAAATGACCCCTGCCCATGTATGGACGAAACAGATACAAAGCCTCATGTAAGCCCGACCCCTTGGGTCTGGCAAAAAAGGACACAAGAATACAGATACAGAGATCTCCATATATGCAGTGGTGGAAAAAGTACTCAAATTCTTTACTTAAGTAAAAGTACCAAGTGAAAGTCCAGAATTCAAAATGTACTTGAGTAAAAGTACAGAAGTATTGGCATCAAAATGTACTTAAAGTACCAAAAGTAAAAGTACTAAAATATTTGAAAATAGCAGATCTACAAGCTCACAACGGGTCGCATCGCGACGCGTTGTAGATCGGCTATTTTCAAATAGCTTAGGTATAAAATAGGGCTGAAGTGGTTGATGTGTGTTTCATAATGTAATAATTTATATCTGAAAAGTAACTAGTAACTAAAGTTTTCAAATAATTGTAGTGGAGTAAAAGTACAATATTTGCCTCTGAGATGTAGTGGAGTAGAAGTAAAAGTATTGTAAATTGGAATTACTCAAGTAAAGTACAAATACCTCAAAAGTGTACTTAAGTAACAGTACTTAAGTAAATGTACTTAGTTACTTTCCACCACTGCATATATGGGCATAAAAGGCACACATACACTGTGCACAACAGTTACTCTGACAATGGGTACAACGGGTATTGCATAACGCGGTGAGGCATGCGTTCCCAACTTGAAGTTACATCGTTCCCGAGTGGACCAGTGCCCTGGTCTAGTATGTTAAAACACAATAACAAAACATACTGGACATCACACACCAAACTAAATAGTACAATAAAGTAAGTAAAGATTTGACTGTGTACAGAGAGCCGACAAAGCTTGACAGTGTGACAGAAGGGGAGAGATAACAGAGCACATCTCTCTCTCTCTCTCTCTCTCTCTCTCTCACTCTCTCTCTCTCCCTCTCTGTAGTTTAGTGTGGATGTGAGCTCTTAATACTGTTGCCTCCAGTGTGTGTGGCCACTCAAGAGTGAGATGAATAGAGACTGCCCTAGGCTAAAGGGCAGCTTAAGTCAGTTCTCCTCGCACTCAGTACACACACACACACACAGTCTCAAGAGGGTCTCAAATAAGCATCTTCACCAGGAATTCAGGGGTAAGGAGGCCTTGGCGCCACGCGTGGCTGCTCATCCATAGCTCTGCGACTAAACACATGCATATACACGCACACAAAAGCATGCCCATACATACACGCCCATACACATACACACACACACACACACGAGTGGACACAATGAACTCGAAAGGCAGTTATGAAATTAGACATGTGCGCACTCACTCGCACACATTCCTCAATCACATAACACACCATCTTATCCCAGCCTTCTGGTTCTGAGCTGTGTGTGTGTGTGTGTGTGTGTGTGTAGCCAGTGCATTCCGCCCTTCCTCGATGTGATGAGGATAATCACTCATTGCTGGACCAGAAGGAAAGCATAGTGAGAGAGCAAAGATCGCACGGCTAACTAGCGGCCTGACATGTAAGCTTATTACCCCTCAAACACACACACACACACACACACACACACACACACACACACACACACACACACACACACACACACACACACACACACACACACACACACACACACACACACACACACACACACACACACACACACACACACACACACACAGCATGCTGTTGAACACTGCTCTGCGTGTTGGAAAAGTTAGATGTTGAGTGGTCGGATGGCGGGTTAGTTAAATGGTTGGTTAGTTTGTTTGTTTGAATGATCATTATGTTAGCTGGCTGTTTTGTTAGTCGTTGGATGGTTGGTTGGTTGGTAGGTAGGGTGGTTGAATGATGGGGTGGTTTGTTAGTTGGATGGATGGTTGGTTGGTAGGTAGGGTGGTTGAATGATGGGGTGGTTTGTTAGTTGGATGGTTGGTTGGTTCAGTTGGAGGACTGGCTCTGTTGATCGTCTAGTCGGATGGTAGATGTGACAACATGGCTGTGATGAGGGACTGGTCTGAATCTTAGAGGTCCTGCACAGTAAAATTCTATAATGTTAAAATTGCTACAGTGGAGCCTTGTGTTTCTTTGTTAAACACATTTGAGCAACTGGGTTCTGTAAGGATGTGGCTCTGAATCCTAAATTAAAGTGGGGGGTGTGGTCAAGCTGGGTGGTACTAAGAATATCTAGAATTGTTTTATTGCATAGTAAAATTATGGGTGGACCTTTAAGTGTGTTATATGTGTGCATCAACAACAAAAAAATATGCGCTTGTGTACGCACACACGCACGCACAGATAGACACATACCACCATGATAGTATGTGACCTGTTCTTTTGGCCTGGCTTACCCCTCTCAACACCCCCATAAACATGACAAGACTTTGGGATCAAAGGCAGTCTAGGAGGACCTCAGTACACCCCCCCCCCCCTCGCCCCACACACACACACACAGTGTATCTTTGAGTCAGGGCCCCTCCTTGGACCAGAGCCACCGCTTGTGTCTCTAAACCATCTTTAGTGTTGTGATCAAAGCTGGAGACCAATCAGCTTTTCAGCAACACCACACAAGCGCACACACACACGCACACACGCACACATGCACACACATACGCACCTTCCTGGCCTCTAAAAGGCTTTCATATCACATGACCCCTCTTGCCAACTAAACAAAACCCCAGACTGTTTTAAAAGGCTCCAGAGGCCTCAGGCCTGTCGAAGGGAAACCCGTTATCCTACGTCAGCAGCATTTGGTCTTTCTGTTCCAGTGAAATCTGACTGGCTTCTATCCTGGATAAGGACTGAAGGATTATTTTTCACCTGTGGGGAGGAACAAATTTAACGAGTAGATCGGCTAGTCCAAGATGGCCGACGCGACATATGACGACACAACTTCGCCCTGTCAGCAGGGGTGCGAGAGAAGAGCAAAAAAAAAAAGAGGGAAAATAACACACAGCGTTCACACTTAATGCGTGGTCTAATGGAGAAGACATGCTACCTGAGTGAGATCCCTCCTGCGAAAACCATTAGCTCATACCACACCACTCCCTGGCAAGCCATTTCCAGCTTCGCGTGCGAAAGTGTGCGAGTGTGTGCGTGCGTGCTAAGTGTGCGAGGAGGCAGTGAGTGCTTTTACAGCCCCCCGCTCACCAGTGAAGCTCTGCGGCTGCGAGGCAGAGAGAGACCGTCGGACATGGCCAACCCGCGACCTTAAACTTTTGAACTCGTCACGTCACAGCGTTCTTTCTGAGGAGGAACGGGATTTGGACGGTCGAGTTGATGGAAAACTTTTCAACAAGGCAGATGACACACGAAGACACCAGAACATCTAAGACTGTCTTTTATCCTGCTTTTAAACAGGCGGTGAACAGGAAACAAAGTAAAGATGGTGGCCAATGGCATTAACCCCCGGTAGTGACAAGTCCGTCCACTAACTTGACAATCAGGTTGGGAAACTGCATTAAGGTTGAGAGACAAAATACAGGCAATCGTCAGTGAGTTGCTGTGTGTGTGTGTGTGTGTGTGTGTGTGTGTGTGTGTGTGTGTGTGTGTGTGTGTGTGTGTGTGTGTGTGTGTACAATATTTGCACAGTACTTGTATTAATATACTGGCAAGGGCCAAAGTATAATAGAATGTGAGAAATAGCCATTACAGACAAATTACCTGGTATAATTTTAGACTGTAGGATTACAGATTGGGCAACAATTCAGATTGGAGGTAGGGCGCACCAGTTTGGTATGACTCGCCCTGGGATTGAACCCCAACCTCCCAAAAAAGGGCGGACACTCTAACCACAAGGGTTAATAAACTAGATAAACTCTCACACAATCCTGTTTATACACACACATTTTCACAAGCATGACGTAAATCTATAACTGCAGTGTTGCATGACGGTGTCGCACGCACGCACGCACGCACACACACACACACACACACACACACACACACACACACACACACACACACACACACACACACACACACACACACACACACACACACACACACACAAACACAAACTTCCAACTATAAATGTGTGCTCGCTGTCCAGTCGATCGGATAGGTGGTGGTAGAAACGCCGATCCGACTGTGTGCAACTATAGGAGCATTCACACACTCATACACACACACACACACACAGAAACGGGGACACACAAGGCACACACGATGACACGCAAAGGGACCGACACACACTCTGTAGACAGGTCCAGCAACACCTCCAGAGACTGTGATCTCGCACCCTGTGACACCATGCCACTCACAGAGAGGAGGGGAGACAGGGAGATGTTATGGAGCTAAGTGGCTAGGTGTTACCACACACACACACTGCCCGAGGACACGCACTAGCACTCTCTCTGAAACTGCATGCTGGGAGAACAGTCGCAGAATGCTTCTGACACAAAATGGAGTCCCGGGGCCCCGGCACGTCTCTTTACACAACAGAGAAATAAGGTCAGCTGTTTATAGTGTTCTACAGGGGAAAAAAACATACTCATGCATAGACGGCTGATCAGAACAACATGTTTTACATGCATAATTCTGAAACGTTTGCTTTTGGTATGGTTAAGAAAAAAATACTTTATATTAAAGTCGGGTATATTATGCATTATAAATGTGGTTATAATATGCATTATAACCACATTTATAATGCACTATAATACATCATAATGCATACAGTGTATAATGCTTCATAACACTCCTTATGAATTTCTAATCATGCACAACTTGTAACAAAGACACTTTATAACTAACTAAGTTAAGGTAGTTATAATGTGCTGTTTCACTGAGCTTATAATGCATTATGACCAGCACTTATAATACGTTATAAACATTGATATAAGTTGCCATACATGATTATAAACACTTATAACGAGTGTTATAATGCCTTATAAGCAAATTATAATGAATGATATAGAATAATTCATTAAACTTTAAGTGTTACTAAAAAATAATTCTCATTCATAAAACGTCTGAGGGGAAAAATCACTTAATTACAAAACATTTGTGAGACATGGCTTGAAAGAAAGAACGCAGTAAAATAAATCCAATTCTTGTTAAAAAAAAAAGTCAACTGACTGTCCTGTGCGACTACTCGTGTTGGTCTGCCCACCCCACAATGCATAAGCACGCAACCCTGCCACTCAAACCAAACTTCAATGCAGGCATGCGGACGGAAACACAGGCATGCGGTTACGACTGTTTGCTTGGACAGAGCTTATCAATTCATCAGATCCGCGGAGCCACTGATCCACAGCACTCATGGTAATGTCGGCTTCTTAGCGCCTCGCTCCCACACTGCTAATGCTGTGGCTGGGTCCATTAGCTCACTAGCGCTAATGCCACGGATTAATGGGAGATCACAGTCACAGGGTAAGAGTGGCCAAGGCAGTGCACATACAAACACTGACACATATAGACACGCACATACACACACACACCTTAACCCACTGACTGCTATAGGCGAGTCAGGGTGGCCCTCGTGATCTCCCGCACACAGTCGGCCCCGGCTTGCTTATTGAGACCTCACACATACACACACACTCGCGCACACACACATGCGGTGGCACTCTCCGGTGCCGTAAATTAGTCCGTTGGGCCGCAGAAGGCCAGCAGGGAGCTAATGGTTGGCTCATAAAAAACATGAAGAGGGAGGTCAGGGGCACAGCAGAGACGCGTGATGCCCGGAACGAAAAGCATGTGAGAGAGAGAGAGAGAGAGAGAGAGAGAGAGAGAGAGAGAGAGAGAGAGAGAGAGAGAGAGGGTGGTGGTTACTGGCTGCAGGGAAGCAGAGGGAGAGAGGTTCCCTTTTTTAGATACAATCTATCTAAAAAGTAAGAAAACAAGAAACCCAACCACTGGATATTGCACATATTGCACTCGAAAGAGAGGGCGGGGGGGGGGGGGTATTTCACCATGCAATGACCCAGATACCGGATCCTGAACACGCTGATCAACGCGTAATGATGAATTTCAGCACAATTCATGACTCAGGCTGATAGAGTCATTTGATCTCTTATCTTATCTTAATTATCATAATGTGTCTAGGGTCCTTAACCTGGTTAAAATGTCCTATTAATTATGGTCTCATATTGGGCCTGTAATACTGTCATGTTAAAAGTACTCTGTACTCTCAAGTCCCTCTGTCTGCCAGCCAAGGTCAAATCCAAGCTACAGGCTTTCTCTGCGGCAATCTTTTGTTTTAAGAACACTGTATCTAGAATGCTCTTCTCTACAGCTGTCTCCCTTAGTGTCACCAAATCTCTGACCAGTGACAGGTCAGAGCAGTCAGATGTCAAACGTGTTTGACCCAGACATGGGGACGCTGTTGTCCAGAGATAAACTGTCACACCATCATCCTCCATCATAATCTACCATCATCTACCATCATCAGACGACGACGTAACCATCACTCTCATCCAATCCGAGAAGTCCACCTTCGCCCGGAACCTCATCGATGTCACATCCTATGATGTCATATGTTTATGTTACTGGACTCTGTTAAAAGCTACTGCTTTCTCTGTTACACTACGGAGAGATGGACGGCCGATGTTGCGGACCTGTGATATACTGTAACCTTCTATATCTCTCTGATCTGAATACAAACATGTTTCATTACACCCCGATACGCCCATATATAGGCAGGATCACAGCAAAGTCACTCTGACTCAGACATAACCATAAACAATCCCGATACGCCCATATATAGGCAGGACCACAGCCACGTTTTTTTATTTAGTTACAGATATCGTGATATATCGTTGATGACATTTCTTGCAATATCGAGTATCGCAAATATTGTGTATTGTGATATTATCGTTATCGAGGGGCAAATATCGCCACAGTTATCGTATCGTGAGCTACCTGTATCGTCCCAGTGAAAAATAATAATATATATATATACATATATATATGTATATATATATATACAATGTCAAGTAACTTGATGGATATTGTCATGGCGTAATCAAATATTAAGGCAGTCTAATCCCACATCCTCCTCATTTGGTGTGTTGACCCTGGAAATGAATCGTCAATGCATTTAGCTTATCTTCCTTAGGATTGGCCTTTAGGGACTTTTGATAAAAGAATACACGAAAATAGATTATTTTTATTTTCTTTGGAATCTATCGTTAGGTACTGTACAGTATGTCCATATTATGACCACGGATATGCTCTAAACGTGTGAAAAACATATTCATATTTCACCATGTCTTTAAAGACATCATGAAATGGCCTTATTGCTCATTTTATTATGAAGTTTCAGTCAGAAACGGAAGCCTGTTTGTGTCTCAACCAATCACAGTCTCAGCCGGAGATCCCGTTGCCTTGGGCTATGGGATCGCTTGCAGCCACAGAAGGCTAATGCATGTGCGTAGCCTGTTATCTCGCGCGGCCCGACTTGAGGGGCAGCGTGAAGCATATTAATGTTACGGCAGTCCTTATTTCTAACCTAAAATGTTTTCAGATACATATTTTAGTGTACTGTTTAAGTTTAAAACAAGTAATACACCGTCTGGACGTCATCTTGAATGAGATTCAAAACAGAGTAGCTCTGTATAATTAAAATCAGGTGTGTTTGGAGGAATATGAGCATTGGGAATCACAAAGCTGAAGGAAAGTTCTTGCCTATGTTATCAACGCAGTATGTTTGCGTTTGACACAAAGTCAAAGCTTTTGGGGACCTTTGATAAGAATGAGAATACACAAATTCTTTTTGGCATCTATCGTTAGGTATGTCCATATTATGACCACGGATATGCTCTAAAAGTTTTTTACGTCTTTAAATTAACACATTTTGACGTGCAGGGAACAGAGGCTCTGGAACGAGGTGTCAAGAGTTCAGCACATCAGCCAGAGTCAGAATGCAGGTCGCTACCAGTGGTGGAAAAAGTACTCAAATGTTTTACTTAGGTAAAAGTATCAATACTACAATGTAGAAGTACTCTGTTACAAGTAAAAGTCCGGAATTCAAAATTTAATTGAGTAAAAGTACAAAAGTATTGGTATCAAAATGTACTTAAAGTACCTAAAGTAAAAGTAATAAAATGATTGAAAATAGCAGATCTACAAGCTCACAACGCGTCGCGATGAGACACGTTGTGAGCTTGTAGATCAGCTATTTTCAAATAGCCCAGGCATAAAATAGGGCTAAAGTGGTTAATGTATGTTTTATAATATAATAATATATATCTGCAAAGTAACTAGTAACTTCAAATAATCGTAGTAGAGTAAAAGTACAATATTTGCCTCTGAGATGTAGTGGAGTAGAAGTAAAAGTATAGACAATTGGAAATACTCTGGTAAAAGTACCTCAAAATTGTAATTAAGTACAGTACTTGAGTAAATGTACTTAGTTACTTTACACCACTGTCAGTGCATCATGGGAGTCTTCCAGGAAATGTTCTGCTGGCATGTTCACAAGGCATCTCAGTCACCATGGTAACATGATCCCACACTACCAATCCTGTACTACACATCAAATATTCACTGACGCAAAGCCTGCTTGGAGTTATGGATATGAACGTGGTTCACATCTGTAGCATGGCTTTAGTTCAGCTGAGAACAGAGTGATTTCTTTTAGCCCCTATCTCCCCTGTCCTCAAGAGGCCTTGCCTTTTCCCAGGCCACGATTGTGTGTATGTTCTGAATTTGTTTTGCCTGGTTAAATAAAGGTAAAAGAAAAGAAAAGGAGAAAAATGTGTGTGTGTGTGTGTGTGTGCGCGCACGCACGTTAATTGGCCAACAATGAATAGGAAGGACAAAGAGAGAGAGAGCTATTATAGATGAGTTGTTCAGCTCTGCTCTAGGGCGACGGCACTTCTCCTTTTTGTGTATGAAATTAAATTGTGTTTAACTTCCGGGTCTACACTTCCAGGACGTCAGACACACTGCATCACAAAGCTAGGCTAATGTGAGCTGCCAATCTAAAATGGTATCATCAAAAATAGCAAAAAGCACCACAGAAAACTCTTAACCTGAACTGTGACGTTAACTCCAACTTAACGTTTGTTACCCGGGCTGGTATTTTGGTGCACACCCGGCACAGGCCATATTACAAAATGCACGCACAACTAGCCCAACAGGCTAGTATGCTTTCAGTCAATCTTTTTGATATGACAACTTTGCTCTAAATTGACATTACATCATTGACAGAGAAGATCCACTTTATATTCTTGTTATGACATGGATGAATGATTATGGGTGGGTAGAAATATTGCTGGGTACTAGCCAGGCTTGCTAGTGCCAAAAATATTACTGTACATCCCTAAATATATTTACAATTACTGATTTGCTTTCTCTCCTCCAGGCATGTTCCAGTGAACCAAAGCTTTGAGGTTCTCAGTCATCTTGAAGCAGAAATGGATCCTACTGTGGCTAGCACCATGCTCCTTCTAATGATATTAATGAAGCAAACATATCAGTGTTTCAGCACCATAGACAGCACCTTTACTTTAACCCATCCAATCAAACACAATTCAGCAGGCTACATTAAATGTCAACAGTACAAGTTATAATAAAATACAACAATCAATGAAGGAAAGCACAGACGATGGATGCAGACATTTCCAATCCAACAACCCTTATTACGTCACACGGAAACCAACAATCACCAGCAGTACTCAAATACATTTTGAAGTAGTTTTTTCTTGCTTTTTGAGATGAGAATTCTGCAATAACATCAGAGGTGCACTTACGTTTTTAAATGGCACAAGTGCACCAAAAAAGGGAAAAAAAAGCAGCATGACTGATGCCAGACAGGCTCCCTGGAGCATTGGGCCAGTGCTTTCAGTTCATTCATACTGATTCATATATTGATTTTTTATTTTATTTTTGGTATACAACTCTAACCTTCCTGGACAAAATCATCAACACTTTTCAGGAGCAGATGGGTCAGCCTATGGGCTCCACGTCTCTTACCTCCATACCACCACGTACTGTGACAGAACTTATTAACACATTGGCTTGTTTCAACAGTTGTCTTCTAATATATACAAAGCTGTTGTGTTT
>NC_137606.1:35001035-35013535 GCF_963280865.1 Gymnoscopelus braueri
ACCTAGTCACAATACTCACTTTTGGGTCCTGACCCAGTTGGTTGACAAACACTCATCAGTCCGTCAGTTAAGAACACCGTTAGTACCAAACATCAGATAGAGGGTAAGGTAAATACTGTCAAGAAAATGGGAGAATGATACACAGAGAAAGAGAGAGATGGTGTGAGAAGGAGATTTCCAGCATGGACGTGGTCCTCAGCTGACTCCTGTTATTTGTTAACTCATTGGCCCAAACTGTGAAGTGACCCTGACGCAGGGTCAGTTTTCTGGGCCCCGGCTGCCCTCCTGGGTCAGTGGTGTGCTATCTTGGGGGGGAGGGGGGGGAGGCCAGCGTTGCATGAATAAGTAAAGACCGTTGGGGGACCAAAGTCCGTTGGCTGACGTTTCCACCCCACCAGGTTTTAACACGTTAAGAAGCCCCCACACTGCCAGTAATGAGCAAAGCGACACGGAGGGTCACACCCTCTGAACAGAATACCCAAGGAATATTCAGCCACGCCTCTGTCATCGTCAGCCTGTTCTAAAAGTAACTAAGTACATTTACTCGAGTACTGTACTTAGGTACATTTTTGAGGTATTTGTACTTTACTTGAGTGTTTCCAATTTCCAATACTTTTACTTCTACTCCACTACATCTCAGAGGCAAATATTGTACTTTTACTCCACTACAATTATTTGAAAACGTTAGCTACTAATTACTTTTCAGATATAAATTAATTAACCACTTTAGCCCTATTTTATACATAGGCTATTTTATTTTTGTACTTTTGGTACTTTAAGAATAGTTTGATGCCAATACTTTTGTACTCTTACTCAAGTACAATTTTTTATTCTGGACTTTTACTTGTAACAGAGTATTTCAATATTGCAGTATTGGTACTTTTACTTAAGTAAAGACATTTGAGTACTTTTTCCACCACTGAGCGCGATACATGCTCCTTCCGATGTCTGAACTTTGTTTCTTTTTTTTCCGGAAAGGGAGGTGATAACTACAAATGGATATCATTCAGAACCTCTGATGGGACTTCTTCTTCGGACGCTCCTGGCACGCCCAGATGTCCTGACTGTACGAACTGCACAGTTAAGCGTCCATTAAGATGACGTTCATGTCTTTCTTCAGAGATACTGTGTGGAGTTTCCTCACACCAAACACCCTCAGAGGGTACAGCACTGTGTATCAACAGCCAGGCTGTAATTAAAACAGAGGTTTGAGGTCGTCTCAATTCACTGAGCACTTTCACAAGACTCACCAGCCTCTGACAGAGGGAGTGTACTGTAGCCAAGGTTGTGTGTGTGTGTGTGTGTGTGTGTGTGTGTGTGTGTGTGTGTGTGTGTGTGTGTGTGTGTGTGTGTGCGTGTGTGTGTGTGTGTGTGCGTGTGTGTGTGTGTTTGTGTGCGTGCTTGCGTGCATGTGTTGTTCCTCACAGAAAGTGTACTTCAGACAGAGAATGTGTGTATTTGTGTGAGTGTGGGTGTGTGTGTGGGCATGCTTGTCTTTTCTCCCCGCTGCTTGGCCCTTGCTCTCCCTCTGCCCTGGACCCCCACCCTGCCCCCCGCCCCCCCACTGTGCAGGAGTTTATTCACAGGAAATGCGAGGGGAGGCTCACGGGCGGCTGGGCTGATGCGATGCGACGTGCCGTCTCCAGTGAGCCGAGAACTTAGCATGTCAGGCAGGTCAGCACGGGGCAAGCAGACAGTCGATAAAATATTCAATACAGCACTCTCAGTTCATGGATCTAATACCTCAGAAAAGACCACCCCTCCAAAAAAAAAAAAACACTGTCACCCCCCATCACCCACCCACACAGGCCAAAGGGTCAGTCCATCAAACTCAGGTTCTTTGCCGATGACGATCTAATTGATATAGGTCTAGGAAGGTCTAGAGTCCAGACAGGCCTAGAGACCAGGCTAGAGCAGAGCATGTGATCAGTGTGGAGAGCGAGCCTAGCTGCGCAATTTTATATTGAGTTTTTTTTTAATAATCTGTCATCGCTCTCATACCGCTCCAGATATAACATCTTATATCTCTCTTTTTCAATATACACAAATAAGTCAGAGATTCAGAGAACAGTACTTTGAACGATCAGCGGATGATTTCTACCGCTCTGGTTTAGAGACAAGGCAGGTCTAGAGTCAAGGCCTATCTTGAGTCCAGTCTTCTTTGCAGGAGTTCTTTCAGGATTTCCAAGCCCTCCCCTCCCTCCTCCCAGGAAGGCAGGCTTCATTCAGAGTGAAAGTTCAAAAGTGCACTGTGACCTTTTCCAGCCTAGGCGCTGGTACCGCCACACAATGACCATAGACGAAAGAATAGGAGGTAGAGTACGAGTCTTTTCTTCTCGTCTCCTCATAGTTAGAGGAGAATCGCTATTTTGCCCCCTCTGCTAAGATCTCCTCGGGCGATTTCTTTTCTCTCTATCCTTTTCTTGTGTTTGGCTTTTATTTTCTGTGACTTATATCTTCCCTGGGCCCCCCCAGGGGGAAGGAAGAAAACATAAGGCAGAGTTTGACAGGGCAGGGGACTTGGAGTCTGCTCACTCAAGCTTGCTATGGAGTGTCTTGTGTCACTTTAGCGCGACGGGCGCTAATCCCAATTAGCATCAGTCAGCCGGGCTCAGGGTGCATCACATCCACTCAGCCTCTGTTCAGACAGCCGCCCTCCACTGACAGGAACACCAGCTGCTATTGGCCTGTTTGGCTGATTAACCCAGACACTAAGATGTCGCCGCTGTGTCTTTTGACTCCCCCGAGCCGCCTCCTCTCCTCTCCTCTCCTCTACTTTGCTCTCCTCTCCTCCTCTCCTTGTCTTCGGAGCCCTGCTTCCGCCTGCTTACATTTTTAACAAGCGGCTCCTCTGTCTCCATCTCTTTTATTGTGTCGTCTGAGTGCGTGGTATTTTATTACTTACACTGCATAGATTGGTTGAGTACACTGGATCAGTGTTACCCACTCAAACGGTTTTCCTTTCTCCCACTGAATAATTAATGGAAATGGATGGTTGAGGACAAAGGGAGTGAGGACTCCATTAAGGCGCGAGATGTTGAGAGGTGCTGACTTCATCATTTGAGTTGTTCACGGCGGGGCCAGTGATCTCCTGGTTGCGCGGCGATATCGCGCACTGAATATATCCGATCGACAAGCTAAAAAACGCGGCACACTGCGACACGTTCTGAGCTTATAGATAGGCTATTTTTGGTGTGCGGCAAAGGATAATGAGGCTTTTACTGTTAGACACTGGGACAGCGTGGGTAGCAGCTCCTGCAAAAGTGACTGTCGAGGTAGTCTAGGTAGAACCAGTATCATCATTTGAACAGGGTCTCTGATGAGGAACTTGATTCATCCCAGAGACTTGCCATATTATCCGACAGCTATTGTGCTTCGCCCGTGTCGGACAACGATCTACGAGCCTATACACACGCATGCTTTCTAAAAAAAATAACAGCCTGGCATTTTGGTTTGGGAGTGCAGTAAAAACCCAGAGCGTTGAGCAACAGAGACATGGGGCGTAAGGGGGGGTCAGGCACTGGAGAACATTGCTTTTATGGTGTACAATTGGGAGCTAACCGAAGTGGTAAAAATAGCTGTATCTGGCTGTAATGTTTTTTGGTTGTTTTTCCAAAGGCACATCATAATACGTCCCAGAGTTTCAGCATCCCGCAGCTTTCAGATACCTATAAATAAATGCTTTCCCCGAGCAGCGCTTTGCTCTCTCTCTCACACACACACGCAGGGGGGGCCGGAGTGGAGTAAATAGCCCCCTTTCTGATGAAAAACATTCCAACACTACCAACACCGTGAAAGGGGTGGTGGTGGCGGAGGTGGGGGCATAAAATGGACTCAACCACCTATTTTTTTCCCCCTCTCGGCACCATTTGCACTGTGGAACATGGGAAAACTGAGGCTGATTCTCAGGGTCTCTCTAAGGGTTTGAGGCATGCTTGGTCTAAGGACGAGTCTGTAACTGCAGGTTACAGACCCCTGGCTTCATCTACTCTTCTTTTAAGGAGGGGTGGATGGTATCGTCCAGGGGGAAGGTGGAGCTTCAAGCGCCATCTTTTACTCTGCAGGTGAGAAGGAAAGGGAGGGGGCTGCCCTCCTGTGCAGCATTAGAGCAGTATCACGGCAGTATCTGAAATGGATGGGAGAATGAGGAGTGGCGGGAGAGAGGAGGGGTGGAGCAATGGGGGGGGGTTGCTGACTTCAGGAATGCCGGCGTCTCAGAGTAGTAAACGGAGTTGGCCTTCTCGGACAATGGGGCATATTTTGCAAGATTCTGGGAGCTGATAGCACGGGCGTCTGCCACGACAAAGGGCCACTTCTCCGGGTCCGTGAGAAAGGCATGTTAGTTCGGCTCTTTGACACAGGACACTGTTTCTCTGACCGCCATTCATTAGCATCTAAAACAGCCGACTCAATGGACGTGGAGCATTCGGCATAGCTCGGTTCTCCCACGTGCACCCCCCCAAAAGCTCTTTATGTATGGAGGCCTAAAGCTTCATTTATATAATTGTATATACTTCTGACCCCTCTTCTATAAAATGGGTGTTGCCAGGTGCCCCCTGAGGCAGCAATAGAATCCCACGCGTATCCAGGGCTGTGGATAAAGCGTTTGGGGTAGGGGTCAGGTATTTTTCTGCCACTAGAGGAGGCCTCAGCAGAGCATCGGGGAAGAACAACGCAGAGAAGGCATCCACATTTGTTTCCACTTATGTTACATGATCTTTAAGAGCCTAATTTGAACAAATCCCTTGCTTCGACCGCACACTGTACTTTCCGAGAGGGCTCTTAACATGCGCACGCTGGGTGCTAATGTCACGCTAAAAGTAAATAGCGGGGATGGTGATGTCTGGGGAGAGCGCAGGCTATTTCTGTCCCCGGCTACCTCTGGTCTTTTATTAACAAACCCGATGTAAAGGAGCCAACGGCAACAAAGGTTGACTGGAGCCTGTCATTTAAGGGGCCACAAAACATTTCGCCGGCTGGGCCTGTAAAAGGTTTTTATTTCAGCTCTCGACACGAACGCACTCAGCACTTCACAGTGCAGGTCATTAAAACAGAGTGTGAATGAAGGTGGAGGGGGGCAAGAAACGCACAGAGACACAGAGAGAGATAGAGAGATACAGTAGAGAGACAGAGAGAGAGAGCGAGAGAGAGAGAGAGAGAGAGAATGTTTAAAAGCTGTGGCAGTGGAGATTGCCCTGGGATAGAGTGGCTCGCCTCAGGCCGTACTCCCACGTGAAGGTTGCAGATTTTCGGTTGCTGTGATACCATTCTCTCCTCTTGCTACTACCATGCACTCTAAACCACTCTCTCTCTCTTACTCCCCCCTCTCTCTCTGCCATTCCATTTCTCTCTCGTTCCTCGCAATCTGGATGTGCCCACAGGCGTGTGGCACTTCCGCCCTGCACACAGAGAGCCTGGTGACCCTGGGGACTGTGCAAGCATCTCGGCGAACGACAGCGAGGATAGAGAGTGTGAAAAGAGAGAAGGGGCTGAGAGATGTTGAGGAAATGTTAAGGTCCTCTTGCAGAGCAATATGTCGGTGAAGGAGAGGCGTCCGCCTCCCTCCTGCACAAAGACTAACATCAAAACATTGGAAAAGCTGCATGTTGGAATCAGTCATCCCCATGCCTCTTCTCTTTCTCACATGCGCGCTCACGCGCACACACGCACACACACACACACACACACACACATCATTTCATGTTCAGTGAGAGCCCATGCATGACGCCCCCCCCACCCCTACTCCCTACAATCTTGTCCGTGTGTCATGTTTATATTGCCCTGTTGTTAGTGTGCATAGCATATGCTAAAGGTGCCTCCTGACACACACACGCACGCACGCAGATTGCACACACATACCCTCCCTCTCCATTGTGACCTCTTTCCCTTTCACCCACGGTTGGAGTGTACCTGCAGGCTACTCATAAGTTCCTGAGACCACGGCCAAGAAAGTCACAGATCCACAGGGTTATTGTGTGTCTGAGCTGTACGAGGTCACCCAAAGTTACAGGAAGGAATCCTGAGGATGGAATGGCTGGGAGGAGAAGACAAACACACACACACACACACACACACACACACACACACACAGCCTTGGGGGGGAGGGGATGGAGGGTTAATGTGTGACAGATGACAGATCTGTGAATTCTTTCATAGCGCCCACGAGGAGACTTCTTCACAACAAACACTTAACGTCTTTATCCCCTGTCCGAAGCCTCTTTGTTACACTATAGGCTACATTCATTTGGGTTGTTAACATCACCCTCCGTCCCCCAACACCACCCTCTATCCCTCAAACCCCCAACATCTCCCTCTGTACCCCTACACCAACCTCCGACCCCCTCCAGCCCGGCAACATCACCCTCTGTACCCCTACACCGTCCTTCGTTCTCCTCCACCCCCTAGCGGGACAAAACCAAACAGAGACACATTCTAAAACACACTTCACACTGGGTCCCGACACACCACACAAACACAAGGCTCTCTCTTCTTAACGCTTTAATCAAATTCCACAATGTCCTCCCCTCGACACAGAGCACTTTACAGTCAGTGGGGGTGAACCCCTGACAGCACAATGTGTGTTTTCTCTCTGGTCGCCCCCTCCTCAACCCACACGACGGCCTGACTTTTAAACTTTAAGTTGTTGTCTGGGACATTTGTTGTGTGTGTGTGTGTGTGTGTGTGTGTGTGTGTGTGTGTGTGTGTGTGTGTGTGTGTGTGTGTGTGTGTGTGTGTGTGTGTGTGTGTGTGTGTGTGTGTGTGTGTGTGTGCGCGCGCGCGTGTGTGAGGGGGCAGAAGCTAGGGGTAACAGCAAAGGGCAGTCAACAAAACTCAATTGTCCCCATAATGGTGGTAATTGCATTTGATTAAAAATAATGACAGGGTGTCAGGCAGGAATGGAAGGTCCCTGGGTGACAGACTTGTTAAGGACCGGACAACAAGACCAATATGGATGGATGTGAGAGGAAAAAATAAACTGAGACAGAAAAAGTAATTATACATACATACATATATATATACACACATACATGCATCCATCTATCTATCTATCTATCTATCTATCTATCTATCTACCTACCTACCTACCTACCTACCTACCTACCTACATATATATATATATAGATAGATATATATAGATATATACATATATATATATATACATATATATATATATATATATATACATATACATATATATATATATTATTTCTTTTCATATATTTGTTTATAATATATATATTTTTTTGTTATATAATATATATATATATATATATATGTATATGTATATATATATGTATATATATATGTATATATATATATATACATATATATTATACATACATACTACATATATATATACACACATGACTTTTGTGTGTAAAGAGAGACAAAAAGAAAAAAAGGGGAAATAAATGAGAGAGTAAAGCTAATGAGACAGAAGCAGAGAGGCAGACCCAGACAGAAACGTTGACAGAGAGACACACACAGAGAGGGACAAGTACAGTAACTGTGGAACTCACCTGTGTCACAGCATGCAAGAGGACATCACAGCATGGACAGGAGACAGACAAACAGACAGAGAGATATAAAAAAACATTCATTAGTTAAGCTGCTTTGCAAGATCATCATGAAGTACAGAAAAAAAAGGAAAAAGGCAGGTCTTTTGAGTCATAATAATAATGGAATCAATGATGACAGACAGGTCATCAGGTTAGCTGATGTTTTATTCTAAGCTAATCTAAACTAATCTGTGATGCGATTTTTCGCAACATTGTGCAACTTTCGTACGTTCCCGCCATTCTAGTAAATTCCAGCAATTTCACCGCATAAAAATGGATAAAAACCCTGCATAATCCATTGCATAATCAAGGATTTTTGCCCACGATTATCTGGAGGGACTAATACAGACAGATGCATGACGATTCGTAACAAGATGGCTATCACAAGATGTTTCAACCTATGAACATCCAGCGTCAGCATCCATGTTGGGTCAGTTTGACCCAACCAGATACCAGTCATACTGGCCTATGGATATTTTTCACATAGCTTCTCATAACAGTCTAACAGAGAGCTTATCTACTAGTCAGTAGTTTGATCAATATAATATCAATATACTGTATGAGTGTTTACACAAAATATATATAATATGAATCTAACATATAACCACGTTGTAAAGAAATACCCTAACAGTTTGAAGAAGAAGGAACATTGTGGTATAAGCAGTCTGAAAACATATACAGTATGTACTGGCACATCCTGCCTATCACCTTAACACACGTGTACGGTGTAAGTAAATTTCAGCTTGCATTAAAATAAAGAAGTAGTCGCTTTGATTCACTGGAGTACAAAGATAAGATAAAGTAACAAATAAGAAAAAACACACTTAAATTGTACATGTGTTTCTAAGCATGCTCATATATCTAATAAAGTGTGCTTCATTATGCACCATGCCAACATAACTATGACATCAACATGGTTAACACGTTTGCTTATGATTTGTACCTTTATTACGATTCATGTCAAAATCATTATTGTCATCACCTGGGCGGGTGAGCTGTGTCATTTTCCTGACGTTAAGCTGTGAGTGTGCTTGACAACACAGCCACAACCTGCATTTGTCGGTGCAGTTTTGAGCTTGGGGAAAGGGGTAAAAAATGCACCCTCTATACTGGAATCACTGTTGCTGGTTCCACAGCAGCACCATTTGACCATAATGTGTTACTATGGTATTCCCATTCTTTTTATTATTGAATTAATATCGTGTAGATTCTATCGACTTATATGGTATGAATGGGAACGTGTCCTGGTCTAAATCTCACTTCTTCTATTATTTGTTTCTCTTATCTTTGTACTCCAGTGAATCAAAGGGACTGCCTTCCCTTTTTCTTTTTAATACAAGCTGAGATTTTTTTTCACACTTTCTTACTTTGTTTTACTGAAACCTTAGGAAACCCCACAAACGTGCAAATAATAATTGGACGTTTTTGAGGTCAAAGAAATATTATTTCAAAAGCCCCAACACCACAGAGCATCACTCGGGGAGAGGAGAGAAAGAGAGAGAATGTGTGTGTGTGTAGGGTTAGCAGGAGCCACTTTGGACATGGCTGTCAAAGCAGGGTTCAACACACACACACACACACACACACACACACACCTCTAGAGGAAATCTTTAAAATACACATGAAGGGGAGCAGTGTGCGTGTGTGATACAGTAGGTGAGAGAGATGTGTTGATACCTTCATTC
The DNA here is from genome assembly GCF_963280865.1 of Gymnoscopelus braueri. Classification (NCBI taxonomy): domain Eukaryota; kingdom Metazoa; phylum Chordata; class Actinopteri; order Myctophiformes; family Myctophidae; genus Gymnoscopelus; species Gymnoscopelus braueri. Next base: position 35,010,280 of record NC_137606.1, read on the forward strand.
TACTCACACAGTACAAGCTCACACCGTTGTGAGCTTGTAGATCTGCTATATGACTTGAGTCATGTGATCAAGATGTATCAGTCAGATTTTTTTTTATTCCATTCCGATTGACTTCCAAAATGTGCAGAAGGGGCCAGTAGCAAAAACAAATCCACAAATCCTGAATGTAGCATCCGATCTGCCCTAAATGTTTCAACTGTTTCTGTTTGTTGCAGAAATGTTATTTATTTCACAGAATTAGGCACAAATGCTCATGTGCGTCATGTGACAATGATCGTCGAACCGGACTTTGACACTCCATACCATTTGAATGTAATTAGATTAATAAAATTGTGGGCAGGGCCTATTTCTTACAAAAAACACCATATATTACAAACTCTATTCCCCCTGCAGCTTCCTCGTGTCCTAACAGTCGCACCCCATGACTGACACAGCCCTGGGTAGGCAACCCGGCCGGGTGGAGATCTGAACTCTGAGGAGTGCACTTTTATAGTTTAATGTGCATTCACACTGGACACGATAAAAATAATCACATGCACATACAGAGATCTGAAAGATCTGTCTGACCGTGTCCCTTTTTATTTATGACCATATACTGTATGGAGAACCCTGCTGTCATCAGTATATTGGAATATCGGTCTTATCTGCAATTCTGGACAAACTGATCCATATATCACCTATACTGTGTATGGGCACATCGGTCAGATCAGCTATGCTATCTGCTACGACACCTGAATTTCCACACAGATATCAGTAGCGGTCTACCTTATATTTTCTTTAACCAAACTACCTCTGTGCCAATCAGAAATTAGTATATATCCAGACCATGGTATGAATAGTAATAATATAAATTCATGTTATTATCCTTGTTATTAATTTTATTAGCCATAAAAAAACTTCTGGTGACGTGTTCACTTGGATTTTGTTATTGTGTTAAGGATTCTGATGACCTCCTTTGTGTGTGTCTGTGTGTGTCCTTGTTTCCATCTATCTCTCTGACTGCACACATCTTCTGCCAAATATGTTTGTGTGTTCATTGTGCAACGTCCGTCCATAAACAGTATATATATTTTGCGTGCAGGGAGTGTGTGTGACACTCCCGTGGTGTGTTTGTACAAACGCCAGGACAACACTTTGTGTCGGTCACTGTTTACAACCATGTGTCATGATTGTGTCCACGTCAGCCCATCTCTCTGTGTGTCGACCCAGTCTCAACGTGGGAGAGAATAAAGTTCAAGGGCCTTCTTACAGCAGAGTGCGGCTTCACTCGCCCTCAGCACGACAAATATTTACTCTCTCGTGAGTCTCGGAGTGGAGAGTGTGCCGAGAGGGGCTTTTGTGTGTCCGTTGACAATGCTCTCACTGGGACCCGAGGTCTGTGTGGTCAACATGACAAAATGTCATCGGATGACGCCAAAACCAAACCCTGAAATAGAAGAGAGAGCTGTGCAGTGTAATCCAGACATCTGAGGGCTCTTTCACAGGCACTGTGGCTGCTGCTGGTTTAAATCCCTTTACCTCCCGTTACCACAGGTTGAAATTGTCATCTTGAATTAGGTTAATCCTTGACTACTTCTTTACAAACACTCTGTGTTTTATGCTTGTTTAAATGGTTGATATAGTAAATTGCCTATAAACTTTATCAGCTCCCTGAGAAACCATTTTATGCCTTTTGCTCATTGCAGTAACTGGTGATTGAGATCAGCCACGGTCAGTGAGGGCTTGTGTTTGCATGGCAACGCACACTACACTCATATGATGCGATAAGGAAATTACAGAATCAGTCAAAGAAACTTCCATCCTTCATGGTTGAAAACAACTAATGAAGCAGGTCTCCGCCAGGCCGGGTTGCCTCCCCAGGGCCCGCGGAATTTGGAAGGCAGTTTTAGCCAACTGGGATGGAATATAAAAGAATCCGACTGATACATCATGATCACATAACCCAAGAGATAATGTGTACCGATTCGTGTGAGTTTGAGAAAAAATTGTAGGAGTAGCAAAAAGTGTGTTTTGAAGAAAACCCAAAATGGAGGGAAATCTAGTCTAGCACAAATGGCCGGGTCCTATATGGGGATTTGTGTCATGAATCAGGGAATCCAGGGAAAGAACATTTTGATTGTCACAATCATTTTTTCCCCCCTGGATTCCCTGATTCATGACACCAACGGTTCAAGGGTTATAGGCAAAAAACTTGCAATGGGCCGTTATAGCGCCACCATGAGGTCAATTTGAGGTTGGCCTTCCTTGGCCTGCTGGGAGTGTGCGAGTTTCACACGATCAGTCCAACAGTGTCGGAGATTAGCTGCTCACAGACTCACACACACACACACACACACACACACACACACACACAGGAGGCGAAAACATAGTCTGCGGCCTTCGGCCGTCCGACAATAAACCTTGATGGTATAGATGCCTGTAGATGTCAGAAATAATATAACCTTTTCACTATATGAAGGAAATAGGAATACATGGTTGCTAGTTCTGCTAACCTAATGTTAGCAGACTGTATTGTTGATTTGTGATTTAACCATACAGGACTGTATTGTTGATTTGTGATTTAACCATACAGCACTGTATTGTTGATTTGTGATTTAACCATACAGCTACAAACATCAAAGCCTTCATCAGAACTCTACATTTATCCAATTGGTAATACAATGTATGTGTGGGTACTTATTCATGTTGTGTTTAATTACTCTCTCTATAATGTCTCTTTAAACTATTAATTAAAGTGACATTCAATGGTAACCTCCACTGTGAACCCATAAGATGCACGCACGCACAGCCACGCACACACACACACACACACACGCAGACCCTTTGGGAGCACATCAAACGGCCAAGGTCTGTTTTGCGACCAACAGCTCATTGTGAGTGTTATTAGAAAGTGCGGTAAGCAGAGCAGGGACCGTAGGGCAGCCTGTCATCTGCAAAGCTCTGTTGAGGAAAGTGAACTGTGAGGCTTTGGGGAGACGGTGTTGGCAGTGATGATAAAGACAGACTTTGTTCTGCAGCGATGAGCTCCTCACAGGAGAAGGACAGGAAAATAGGGGAGAGAGAGAGAGAAAGAAAGGAACACAATACTGTGTGTATACGTATACATAGACATAGACATAGACATAGATATAGATATAGATATAGATATATAGATATACACATACATATATATATACGCTATATATATATATATATATATATATATATATATATATAAAGAGAGAAAGAGGGAGAAAGAAAGAGAGAAGTAGGAACC
>NC_137606.1:35016035-35023535 GCF_963280865.1 Gymnoscopelus braueri
TGCGAGTCCAACCGAGGACACGCCGAAGGCGGCATTCCGCGCACATGCAAAATGCGCCCTAACCATTCGGCTATCGGGTCGCCCCCAATGGTGTGTGGTTTGACGTCATTCTCCTTCAGTCCCATGAGCATAATATAGGAGATGATGCAACATTATCAACGGGAACATTAATCTCTGCGGTCATCAATGAATGCTCCTTTTGATTAAAACAAAAAAAATAAGAAGTAAGATTTCCAGAAAAAAAGATACAATTCACCGGAGGGATGGACGTGGCCCCAGTCTGGCCCCAATCTGGTGATGAACCACCATCAGCAGCTCTCCTCTTGACCGGCCTCTCCGTGCCAAACGCTGGGCCCCGTGACTCCAGCTTGACTCTTTTAATTAAAATACTAGTTGCAAATAATGGTTTGTTTGCTGTGGAGCTCGGTTGAGGAGGCTTCACACTCACCAGCCCACATGACATGCTCTCACACTGTAAAAAGGCCTCCAAAGTGTCAGACGAGGACACTGAGGTCCTTGTTCATGTTGTCCTACATCATTTCTCTGGTAATTCATGGGTACGCTGTCCAAATGTGACGGATGCATTGTCAAAACTTCCCCAAAAAGGGCTAAAGAGTATAGATACCAGATAAATGAGGGGTTGCACAGAGCTGCCAACATTCATTTCTGTACAGCAAACCACTTCATAGTTTGGTTAGATTTATTTCATAGAATATGAAATTGAGCGTTTTTCAAGCCATTTCATAATATTTATGAATGTTTTTACAGACTAGACCAGTAAAAAGTACAGTACCGAGGTGAAGCAAGGCTGTTGCCAGTGTGTAAGACAAACAGTTTTTTAGTTTTTTTTTGTTTAGATTGAGCACAGAAGTGACGCGAGGCTGTTCTCAGAGTGTAAGTGAGCAGCTTGCAGAATGGCAGACAGGGGTGTGAGAAAATGCAGGGCTGTCGTAGCTCTAATTCAACACGGCTGAGGGCTAATGAACTAGCAGCGCGGCCTGCTTTCTCTCATTAGAGGTGAGACCTTGTCGCTCTTACACATACTAATACATAAGGGGATTGTGGAAGTGAAGGCAGCTTTATGGAGACCTCGAAATCTTGTGTTACAGGAGAGTGCGTGCGAGTGTGTGCGCGTGCGTGCGTGTGTGTGTGTGCATGTGTGCAGGTAAAAGAGAATCAGCTGGCGTCTAGCTAGGCTGGTTGGAGGTAATATGAAGTGAAGTCCAAATTGCAAAGCAGATTTTTTGGATGGTGACGTTTGAAGGAAGGGGGGCTGGGAGTTCGGCGCTGTTACTGGGATGTCTGGGAAAGCTGGAGAACTAGATAGTGTGAAATAATATCTCATAATGATTCCCTAATGCTTTTTAATAACAATATAATAGATAGAATAATTCTGATTGGTCTTCTTCAGCAACACACTCCTCTATGCTGGTCGAGTGTAACCCTTCACCTCTCAGCTCCACCTTCATTACCTCACAATTACACCCTACAAATCTCTGCTGATTGTGAGCGTGTGCGTGTATGTGTGTGAGACTGGGTGTTCGGTGCACATGTGACTGATTAAGGATGTACATACACACCTGACGGTCTGTGTTTAGATTCCCCATTTCTTGTCTTTTGAGTGTGTGTGTGTGTGTGTGTGTGTGTGTGTGTGTGTGTGTGTGTGTAGGGGCCGAGGGTCCATGTTTTCAATTTCCTAGCCTAATGGCCTTGTAATGTGTGTGGGAGGGGGGCAGGGGATCGTTCCGGGAGAGAGACAACATCGCCCCAGGACACTGACCTGCCCTGGCCCTAGAGGTCACCACCTTTGACCTTTAGCAAGCAGTCAGCGGTTGGCCCGCGGGGCGAACACTGCAGGTAGGTTTAGATTACTGCACTGAGCTGCTGTCTGAGTCTAGACTACTGTGAAACACACAGACACGCACACACACTCTACATACAGAGCAGCAACATGATGGGTGACATGTCAGAGACAAAACACACACACACACACATGCACGCGCGTGCGAGTGCAAAAACATACACGCGCGGATAAGCGCAAACACACACACGTGTGCGCAAAAACACACACACACACACACACACACACACACACACACACACACACACACACACACACACACACACACACACACACACACACACACACACACACACACACACACACACACACACACACACACACACACACACACACACACACACAGAGGGATGCCTTAGAGGGGAACTCAAGCTGTCGCTTCTCAATGACCCCTCACAAAAGAACCATTGAACATAACAAGACAGGCTACAGTAGTGAGAACCGGTGAAAAAGTGTCCCTTTGTTACTCAAGGCAGCTTCTCAAGTACTCTGCCATTCACATACTGGTCTCCTCTCAGTACCAAACTGGTTTCACGAGGATTTCATGCACTTTGAAAGGACCATCATTTGATGTCGACATGTGAAAACTGACATCCGATTTGGCATCCAGACCTATAATCTGTTTCTGCGTTGCATATCTCAATAATAAAATGTGGGATATAATATCATCCTTCAAATTGACTATGGTTTGCCGACCCCGTTTGGGTTTCAAACAGCCGTGCATATGATTTTTACATTAGGACAAGCAACCAGCAGTTATTCTTGGGTTTTACATAGTCTTATAAAAGTTGAAAATTGCTGTAGTCTAGGCTCATTCGCTTGTATAGGAAGTGAAGGGGTTTGGCTTGGGTTCAATGCACTTTATACCTCTCCCACACTGTTAGTTATTTCAATATTGGTCTAGTAGTGGAATCCTTGCTTGAGTTCCGTCCCAATAACATGTATGAGGCTGACCATTATTAAGTTCAATGCACTAGTTGCCTCTAAAAGCTGGAGGAGTTTTTCTCAGTGTGCTATTAGATTAACTAGCTGGGTTAGCAAGTCACCAGATTCAGGATCCCTGTGTGAGTTCTCCTTTACGTTGGCTGATGGAGCTTCTCTCTTGGCTCCGGCTCACATAAGATCTGCATTAAGGTTGCCATTCTGTTCCCAGTACAGGCCTGCTCAATTTTCCCACTTAAAGGCCGCTTCTGAGTTGAGTCTGTGAGCTACTTAAAGACCTAATTTCAACTCTTTAAGGACTAAAAGGTAAGCGTGGTAATACAATACTCTCAACAGGCTTTTCTTGGCTCCAAATATGAGTGGTGTGTGAGTTGGGGTGTGTGTGTGTGTGTGTGTGTGTGTGTGTGTGTGTGTGTGTGTGTGTGTGTGTGTGTGTGTGTGTGTGTGTGTGTGTGTGTGTCTCCCTCTCTCTCTATATATATATACAAAAATAAAAAATATACACAGTATATATATATATATATATATATATATATATATATATATATTTTGTGTGTGTGTGTGTGTGTGTGTGTGTGTGTGTGTGTGTGTGTGTGTGTGTGTGTGAGAGAGCGAGAGAGAGAGAGAGATCAACACAGTACAGAGAGAAGGTCATCAATTCTTGTCTGACGTCTGTTTCGTGTGGCCATTTCATTTCACATGACGCCCTCTTATTAGAATGAATTGAACAGCGTTAGCCACCCAGCCTCACTCACACAGCGGATGTCGGCTGCAGCTCTTGAAATTTCCCAGCGGTTCAATTTAAGATAATGGTCCGTTTTAAAAGATGCAGAGGAAAAAAAGGGGGGAAAAAAAGAGTGGTACTGGAGCGTTCAGTCAGAGCATTACAGCCAAAAACATCCATGGTATCAAGGGGAGGAAGAAAGGGGGCTACATTGAAAATAAATAACAGGGACGAGAGCGAGAGAGAGGGGGGGGGCACACAAATATCAATAAACACTCCTCTTCCGTCTCGGAAGCTTCCGGCTTTATTTGATTATGTTGTGGAGGAGGGAGGGATGGAAGGAGGGAGGGAGAGAAGGGGGAGGGAGGAAGGTTGAAAAACAGAGCAGTCATGCTCTTTTGCTTTTCTTCTTCCTTTCCCTTCCTCTGCAATCTTCATCCTCCTCTTAATGGGAAGTTTAGGAAGTGGGGAGTAGGAGGGCAGAGGGGCTGGCCTCCATCTAACCTCCCCCATCTGGACTGGAGAGAGGAGGGGAGGAGAGAGGAAAAGAGAGGATCGGAAAGGAAAGAGAGGAGAGTAAAGGAGGGGAGAGAAGAGGAGAATAGAGGAGAGGAGAGGAGAGGAGGGGTGACTTACCAGCCTCCAGGCTACTCCCAACCCTTCCCAGCTGTTAGCTGTTCAGGGGTAGAGCTGTGTGTTTTTGGTGGGCTTGAGAAAGCATTTCTTTTCTTTTCTGTATTTTTTTTATAAACGATTGCCATATCCTCCACCAGCTGCTGACCCCGTGTCTGCTGTCCCTGAACACAGCCGGGAAGAGGAGGTGGGGTGGGGGGGTGGGGGAGTGGGGGGGTTTAGGGGGCAAGGGAGACGGGGAATGGTTCTCATTTGGAAGGCCCCTGCTTGGCCGGGAACACTCGCTAAAGGGCACTTGGCCCCGCTGCTGTTAGCACGCTAGCTGTAATACCGAGGCGGGATGGGTCACTGACTTGGAGCTAAGACATGATATTCATGTTAGCATGCCTGCTATCGCAGCCTTGTGGTTTACAGGGACAGACGGACAGGGGGATATGCCCCTGCCAGGGGGTATGCTAGCTCTAACAGCCTGATTTTGGTATCAGATAAGAGCAATGCGTTATTAGCATGCAAGCTAGTAACCCAGAACCATTGTTTTCCACTCAACTATAACAAAAACAAATGTTTGGTACAGACAAAGGACAATATATAAAGGAAAGACAAATAAAGCAAAACAAAAGCCAACCTCAGGAGCACAGACAGCCAAAGGAGAGAAAACTGAAAGCAAAACAAAGCTAAGACACCTCAGAAGCAATCTGTTTAAAGTTTAAACTCCCCCTAACCTGGCAGCTTGTCCTCAGACAGCCTGCGTGCGTTGATAAAAAATGGATCTGGGGCTTGTTAGCACTGCGGCAGACGCACTGGAGGTGCCAGAGTGTAGATCATCTGGTGGCACGTTGGAACCGGTGCACTATGCATGAGAGGGGCGGGGCTTATAGATTATTCAACACGGCGGGGAGGTGGCAGGTGAAGCAGACACGACACTGTTGTACGTGTGAAATCACAGAGGCTTTTTCACAGCTGATGGGTGGATGCACACTCAGAACATTACAGGAAGCAGCTCTCGCAAAGTTGAGTGTCTTATAGTGAGGATCATTTATATTGTTATGCACACCTGCACACACAGCCGCGCGCACGCACACACACACACACACACACACACACACACACACACACAAACACAGGCCCCACCCAGTCCCCTCGCCCAGTCCCCTCGTTTGTGTAGAGAAGAAAAAAAGAAAAGAAAAAGAAACATTCTTTCTTCAACACACACATGTGCATGATAATGCTCTGGTTTGCCACGCACACACACACACACACGCACACACACACATACACTCTTTGGCTCTGTCAACACTTTTGCTTCGGCAGCCTCTGCCTGGTGTTTCACCTCGAGTGTCCAGTGCGCACACACACATGCGCACGTGCACACACACATACACAAGCTCACTCGCCCTTTTTACTGGTCTGCCTTGGAATTGCACGGTCATACTTCATTATGGCAGCACTGTAATTTAGAAAGAACACATCAAACGAATGGCTACCCACACACAGGCACACACACACAAGAGGGTTACTGTAGGTCTCCATCGCCCCGGGTTCTGCTGGGACCGGTATCTTTTTTTTGGCTTCCCAGAACGGTCCAAAATACACATGGACAGCAATCACAGGCGCAGAGCGAGGTTATAATTGTTGGAGCTGATTACAAAGTGAAACATAATGATTCAAATTGGGAGGGAGGACGACGCCAACAAACGAGAACACAGCAAAACCTGAACGACACAGAAGCTGTCCAAGCAGAATGGCTGCAGAATACTGGGGACACGAGGCTGTGTGTGTTCTACTACAATGTGTTCTATAATAGATCTAAAGGACTGGAACCACATCAAGTAAAGTGTGCATGTGTGTGTGTGTGTGTGTGTGTGTGTGTGTGTGCACACGTGCAAACACACACTTGATTTCTGTGTGTATGCAGGTGTGGGTAGAGCCTTATTTCAGTGACCGGAAATCAGTTTGACGATCAAACCACACACACACACAAACACACACACACACACACACACACACACACACACACACACACACACACACACACACACACACACACACACACACACACACACACACACACACACACACACACACACACACACACACACAAGTGTGTTACAGTAACTGAGGAGACAGTCAGGGCAGTCACACGCACACAGTAAGGAGGAAAAGTTCATCACCCAGAGACAGATGATGATAGACTCGAATTAACAACTTAAACCATACTTAGTTTTTTTTTGTCGTGAGCTTGTAGATCTGCTATTTTCAGCGAATGTTCGGCCCAGAAATGAAACGCTATAGGGTTCATGTAAAACCGGCAATTCTAGTTTTGGTAATTTCCTCATCTGATTTGATAATAGCTAATTATGCTACACATTTTTGTACTTTGACAGATATGAACATTTCAGGTGTTCAAATAGTCAACTATCGCGTGTGTGGTGTGTGCGCAGGGTTGCATTGCTCATGGGACGGCCTTGCACGCCGTGCAGGAACCTATTTGACCAGAAGCACGCGCAGGCACACGCATAGACTTTAAATTCACACCTCAACAAAGTTTACAAAGGCTCCCGACTCACACCAGGTGGATTAACATGGGAATGAGCCTTGATGCATATCAATTGTCCATTGTGTGACCTGTAGTGTAGGTGTTAAGCGACGTGCACGTCACGAAAATAGAGTGCAACCACGTTCCAATTCAGCATTGCAACAATGTGTGTGCGTGTGTGTGTGTGTGTGTGTGCGCTGACCTCGAGACCGGTGACTCCAAGGATAATTATAGAGTCTAAACAAAGAGAGCCCCCCTACCCGACCTCTCCTTCCTCCATGGGTATAAATAATACAAAAATGCACACGCGCACACACACAAAAACACACAACTCTCGCTGTGTCTGATTATATGCACGCTGTCGCACACATAGCGCCACAGGCCTACACGATGTGAGGTAGTCGTCCCTTCCCCATGAACATCACACATGCATGCATGTGTGTACACACCCACCCACCCACCCACCCCCACACACACACACACACACACACACACACACACACACACACACACACACACACACACACACACACACACACACACACACACACACACACACACACACACACACACACACACACACAAAAGAGCAGTTTGGCTTTATGCTAAAATGAGCTCAGAGGAGGCTGTGTGTAAATGTCTTGAAAACATCACTCTGTGTGTGTGGGGGGGGGTGGTGTGTGTGTGCGCGTGCGTGCGTGCGTGCGTGTGCCGATAGTTGTGCTTCCTTGTGTACATAAAAAAAACATGTCCCATTTTCAGTCAGATCTTCAATACTTTAATGAAGTTGTAACTTAGACAACA
>NC_137606.1:35028535-35031035 GCF_963280865.1 Gymnoscopelus braueri
TTACTCCATCTCAACTGTTCATGTACTGGAAATCTCATGCAGTTTATCATCTTTCTCCCCGGTCAAGCAAAAGAAGGACAGTTGACTTGGCATGCAACGGGCACTTGCAGCACGGCTGCACTTTGGCAAAAAAAAGCTGGTTTTCATTTCCAGAGGGGCTGTGCTCATTTGGAATAACAACTTGCACTTGCACATACACACAACATTCAGTCACCAACACCACTCCACACTAAAATGAAAGGTGGTGCACTCTGTCCTTCCGCTGCCCACGCCTTCATTGAATGCTAACTGGCAGCAGTGGGTGGCGGCACGGGCTAACAGGCAGCAAGCGGAGCCACGCTCAGCATCCACATGCTAATGGAAGTGACGGGGGCAACGGTCATTTACAATGCTCTCCGACCGTATGCCTATGGATACCTCAGCCCATTAGTGTCAATATGCTCACTTCCCCTTCCACAAACCCCCAACAGTTGAAATGTGCTGGCTTGTGGTGGGCTTTGAATAAACATTTAGGAGCCTGAATCATTGTCCACTGTGGCTGTCGTCTTCATTGTGTTTGCAACTGACTGAAGAGCAGAGCGGCTGGGGATGGAGTTTGGAGGAGGACGAAGCACATTGCAAATGAATAATTCACTGTATTTTGTGCCAAATATGCTGTGCAGTGTGCAGACAAAAGCTGCTAGGTGTCTGAATGAGGTCAGCACTCTAAGGGTACAACATACTAACATGCGCTAATGAAAATCAACTGGCAGACAGCTAGAAGTAGAGCTAGCGACGAGCAAAAGCCCATAAAGTGGGTACAGAGGGGTTAGCTAAGGCTGGGGACTTAAAGAACACAGGTCACGGCGGCAGAATACCTTTTCGTTAGTCATGCTACACTTGTTTTGTGTCAGGCTGTCAAATCTCCCTGTGCCAAAGCAAACTCCTGCTATGCACCCAATGTTTGGCTGCAATGTGTTTCTGATTCTACAATTGTATAGCAGGGAGAAAAAAACATAGCGTACGTCTGGAAACCACTTGAATAGTTTAGTGTGCTTCAGGCTTCACCCTCTTTCACCCCCTCAGACCAGACCTGCCTCTGCACGGAGCCCTGCGTCACTCCATCATGGAGGCTCATGTGAGCGACACCAGAGATGGCGTGTTTACATCACACCCCGAATAAAGCACACATCTGTGTTACGCTGTGCTCATTAGGAGAGAGAGAGAGAGAGAGAGAGAGAGAGAGAGAGAGAGAGAGAGAGAGAGAGAGAGAGAGAGAGAGAGAGAGAGAGGCTGTTGAGAAAGACAGAGTGAGAGAGAGAGAAAGACTGGAGAGAGAAATGGTTGCTGGACGCTTCAAGTGATAGTACTGTAAGTTGCACAGTAACGAGGCACACAGAGCCACATGTGCCGTCTGTTCAGCTTGCTAGCCTCCTACTGCATGCTACAGCACCTCAGGACATGGCCATATGCCATCAGCGTGGCCCATTGATCAACAACGCGTTAGGCTTGCATGGCAGCTAACACGCACACACACACACACAGTCACACACACACAGTCACACAGTCACACACACACACACACACACACACACACACACACACACACACACACACACACACACACACACACACACACACACACACACACACACACACACACAGAGCTTCTAACAGATGGGTTTAAAGGTGGGCCACGTCATGTGTGAAGTGAACAGGGAGAACGCCAGTGCTGGCGACTGTAGTGTAACAGACTACATGGAAATACGGACGTACATATTTGTGTGTGTGTGTGTGCATGTGTGCGTGCGAAAGTGAGAGAGAGAGAGAGAGAGACACACAGACAAGTGGCGATGTAACAGAACTAGAGCATCTGCAACAACGACAGTGCTCTCTCGCTAGCAGGACCATATTCAATTTTAAATAGCGCACCTGTGAAGGCAGCCACCATCTACATGCTCTGCATGTATTCACAGTCTACACTAAGCTGGTGTTCACACTGGAATTCTTTGTACAATGGATGGACACATGCACTTTCAGTTCAAACTCCGTTGTTTTAAAGGAGAATTCCGCCCGATGTTTTTCTTACCTTTTATATGATATTATGATATCCTAGGAGGAGTGGTACAGTAGAAAGAAATCATAACTCCATCCCGAGTCTACCTCAGCTAAAAACCCGAGCCTATGGGATCGCGTATTTTAATAGCTTTTTTTTTTCATCTAACGTTCTTATGGACAGAAAACATCCACGTCACTTTGTCAACACTACGGCGGCCCATTTGGGACCAAAACATTGTGGAGGGTTTTCTGTCCATAACAACGTTAGATCTCACCAAAAAAAGAAAAGAAAAAAAAGCTATCAAAATATGCGATCTAGCGCAAGTCCCATAGGCTCAGGTTTTTGGTACCTTTATACGTACAGCAACTGTGTCAGCTAAAATTGCCATCATGGATAAAGACAATTGTCATATATACCCAGCCATTCTTTTGACCTGGGTGAGGGGAATGATAAAAGGGCTGA
>NC_137606.1:35036035-35056035 GCF_963280865.1 Gymnoscopelus braueri
TTGTAACGCTAAAGCCTATGAGAAAGACTTTTACCCCTAACTGATATGTAATGAGAGGTAATGACACAATGAGAGAGAGAGAGAGAGAGAGAGAGAGAGAGAGAGAGAGAGAGAGAGAGAGAGAGAGAGAGAAATAGATAATGTAAGCCAGACGCTGAGAAAGAATATTGAGAAATACATGAGAAGAGAGGAAGAGAGAGATGGAGAGAGAAGAAGGGGGGAGAAAGAGTGTGAGACAGACAGACAGACAGACAGACAGACAGACAGACAGACGAAAGAGAAAACGGGAGAGGAAGGGGGGGGGGGGGGGGGTGGCGGAGGTGAAAGTGAAGCTGAGGTGGTTGTGGGCTGTGGAGGGAGCATCATGGGAGTTGAGATGAGGAGAAACAGTGTCCGTTTGAGGCCACTGATAATACTTTCCATTCTACCCTCTGTGAGGGGCTCTGCTGAGAGTGTGTGTGTGTGTGTGTGTGTGTGTGTGTGTGTGTGTGTGTGTGTGTGTGTGTGTGTGTGTGTGTGTGTGTGTGTGTGTGTGTGTGTGTGTGTGTGTGTGTGTGTGTGTGTGTGTGTGTGTTTGTTTGCGTGCGTGCGTGCGTGTGCAGGCTGCTGATTCCCCTGATTGCAGGCTGGCGCCCCACTGGCGAGCCCCCGTGCACTGAAATTAAATCCACTCTGCTCCGTTATAAATTATAATGCTTTACAAACAACACCCCCACCAGGGAACCAGGGAGGAGAGAGAGAGAGAGAGAGAGAGAGAGAGAGAGAGAGAGAGAGAGAGAGAGAGAGAGAGAGAGAGAGAGAGAGAGAGAGAGAATGGGGGGGAGAGAGAGAGAGAGGGGAGATAGACAGAGAGGTGCTAGACAGAGAAAAGAGATGAAGGAGGTTTGAAGGTGTGATGAGGAGGAGAGAGAGAGAGAAAGGAAGTAGGAAGGGTACGGGATGATAAGACAAAAGGAAGAGATGGAGGGATACAGATGGAGGTGTGGCGGAGGAGGTGAAGGCAGTGAGAAAGCATGGATGGAGGACAGTGAGACAGCAGAGCAGTGATTCTCAACCTGTGGGCCCCTGGTGGGCCGTGAGGATATTGCAAGTGAGCTCCCAAATAATTGGCAAAACACTGCGATTTTAATGATAACTAGAGGTTGGGGCAGTTCTAGCTGTAGTATACAACCCTTGTAGACGTATTTATGATTCTGACGTCTTCAATCTACGAGAGTTGTAGGGTTCACGCCCCATGGAGACCTGGACTTTCTGCACTATGCCCCGTAGACACTCCAAACATGTACAAATGTGAAAATAAAATAAATGTGCTTAACCCCAAGCCCCAAATGTTAACTGGCTCTACGGGGTAGTAGTTTAATGTAATAATCCATATCTTTCAATGAAGAAGTGTTTTAATGCCGTCTGTGGCCGAACGCCATTTTTTCACCCTCGTTTACTTCCTGTTTACATTTAGTGTAATTCCGGGTTCCACCGGATGCGCCCCGTCACTACCCGTCACTACCGCCCATTGGGAACTTCCGACAGAATCGGCCACACAGTAGAACCCTACTTTGTTGGTTTGATAATTTAAAATATATATAGAATATATTTTAAAGTGATTATTATTTATTCAAGGAAGATCTAGAGGTGGTGCGGCGCACTAGCGCTCTCTATTGACAGTCTGCCACTTACACAGACGCTTTCCTGGTTTTAACTCATTCCCTGCCAAGGACGTACAAGACTTAATTTAGTTTTTTTGGTGGGGGGGAGAGTACACCCAGAAATCACGTGATCACAACAAAAAAACGATCGCCTCCTCCATGTTAAAGGATTTCCAAAAGTATTATTTTTCTCAGAATTCTGTTGTTTTCTAAGTGTTTTTCAAAAAACAAGCCACATTCAAACGGCCATAGCTCTGGAATGGAGGATCCAGCCGGCCAATATTTTCTCCCCGATTCTACCGGACCCCGTGCGTGTAATGAGACGATCTCCGTGAGGACGGCGGAGAATATTCCATGATTTTTCAAAGGTACAGTAAAATCGCCGTTTTTTAATTAATTAATTAATTCCTGGCAGTCAATGAGTCAATGGGTTAAAGTAGGTTAAATGCATTGACTGCACATTTATATGATTTCTTAGACTCTAGTTTTTATGTATATCTGTCTGATGTATTGTTGTGTTTTTGTTTGTTACCAGTATGTTGTTTAGTGTTTTGTTTTTGTGAAGAGGACCACAATGGAAATAAGCCCTCTCGCTTTATTGTGTTTTTATACTCTGTGATGCTACAGTATGACTGTATGTCGGGAAAGTGCTACTGTGCTCTTTTTATGTGATATCATCAAATAAAAATCAATCAATCAATAAAAAATAAAAAAAGTAAAATGAATCATTAAAATACATATGCTGTGAAAATGCACGCGGCCTTCCGGCTGCCGTGTTAAGTGTTCAGATGGGTGGACTAACACACTTTCAAGATTTTCAAGTGGGCCCTGTCTGATCCGGAAAAGGTTGAGATCCGCTGGGCCAGAGGTCGGTGAGACAGTAGAGCTGGAGGGAAGCGAGACAGCATGGCTGGAGGGGAAGCGAGACAGCACAGTGCAACACTGAGCTAATATGTCTGCCCTACATTATCCAACTCAACCATGTTGTTTTGGGATCAACAGGCCTGTTCCTCCTGCTCGGCAGGGGGCTGCGTGGCGCTCGGCTATTCTCATTGTCTTCCAGTAACGTCCCCTCGGTCTGTACAAGGGCTGAATGGAGCCTAGCCACGCAGAACCAAACCGTAACTGTAACCGTAATGGACATACACAACAAACAACAGCTCCATCACTGACCCTGGACCAGCCATGTCGAACCAGGAGCTGTCAGCGAAGGTTAGAGGACACTGTGTTTGTGAAAACATGGAAACCGTGTTTTGGGGGGGAATTTGGGACCCGGGTTGTACGGCGTCATAACAGTAGCTGGTTAAGTGTTTGAGGCTTTGTCCTGGGCAACACAACGTGTGTATGATATGTGCCATATGGTTTTACTGTACAGTACTGACATCAGGACAAGGACACCTTTCTGGCCAGACAGCAACGTTCTATTCTGTATTCTATTTACTCTAATATATACTATAGACTCTTTTCATAGCAGAGATTTGGATGGGTAAATGCAGCTGAAGGTAAAGACTTTAATTGAGGGTGTGTTTCATTTATAGGCATTACTCTGTGCCAGTATGGACACATCCTTTACAGTAACCTTCTGCTGCATTTACTCTATCAGTCAAAATGGCTGCTGTGAAAAGGGTTCCTTCTATTCTATAATTGGGATATCTTAGTCTGGTTCCTGGTGTATGAAAGAGGACTGTCTGAGCATGTCAGGGCAACACACAACTAATTTGAGGGGGACGTTTTTAACAGTGACAGTGATGTTTTAACACATGACAACAACAAACAAGAAGACGAGATTCATGCAAAGGAACATCAGGCTGGTGTGTCAAGTGTTCAATGCTGAGGAGGTACAACGTTGGCAAATGTCTATTCATCCAGACAGGTAGACTGGAGCTACAAAGGCGGGGAAATACTGAACGAAGGCGCCACACTGACAACTCAGCTTCAAGGGTCCAAGATGGCCTGTTTTACCTGAGGAGAGGCAATGTTTAAGCAGAGGTGACAGCCAAGGTCAGCACCCAACGCCACGCAACTGACAAACACACTGCAGCAGAACAAAGACATTTGTCGGGCGCACGGTCAGCACAGAATAAACAACACGCAGACAACAAGGGAAACGCAATACAAGCTGACAGTAATGTGTGTGTTAGCAAGTTGAAAAGCTGCTGTTGCTGTATGGCACGGAGAAGTGTCTTTAGAACAGAAGACAACGGTCTGAAAGGAAATGTGATGTGCCCCCATGTAACAAAAACATTCCTTACGACTCGTGATAAAAAATATTTAAGACCCATGTGATGGAAACATTCCTAATAAATATAACTCTGTGTTTGGCTTTTGAAATCATTCTGTGCTTTAAAATGCATTAAAACCCAATGATAACATTGACAAAGAAATAACTACATAATGAGATGGATTGTCAAACTGCAGTTTTAAGTCTCTTAAGTAAGTTGGATTTTTATTCAATCCTGAAATTAATGGAATCCAGTGGTTTCCTTGAAAATCTAAGTAATATATACTTTAGAAAATGGTCAGGAGTAATTCCGTTAGTTTACCCTGACTCATAGTCAGTGAGCTAAGCATGCCACACCACTTGCGTGAAACGTTCCTTAAGACAATGTGATTGTGTCGAGGCACAGAGAGCATCATCGTGCACCATTACAAAGATGGGGTTTCCATGAGAACACTATCTCTATGACAGACTGGAATGCACCTGTCACCCCCCCCCCCCCCCCCCCCCAGTACCTCTCAATGGAGAGGAGAGTGAGTTCCGTCTCCATGGTGAGGGAAATAGAGTGGTCTTGTCACTCCAGGAGTGAAGCGCTGAGAGGGGCCTAATTGCCGGCATCTGCCCGGGCCCAGCATACGCTCAAAAATAGCAACAGTAACCACTCCAGCTGTCCAATAGGCTGGCTTCTGTTCCCCCTCCCAGCCAATTACAGCGTGATGGGACTTGAGCAAACAAAGCATTATGGGCCGGTTAAGCCTTCCTCTCGTCTCTGTGAGCTTGCTGTCGCTTTTCCCAAGGCACACACAACATCTGCAAATACCTGATAGTGCCGAGCGGCAGGCCGCAGCCCTCTCGTTGCCCGGGTTAAATTGTTACCACCTTCTTCTAATCCCAGCTTGGACAATTAACTGTATGGCCGGGTACTTCAAAGCTCCCGGCGGCCCGAGGGCTTAACCCCAACGCTCCCTGAGATTTGTTTTTGATTTTGTTGAGATCCCCAGACACTTTCATCTCTGGCCCTCGCTCCCTCTTCCTCTCCGGGGTCCCCCAGGGCCATGCCGAGAGCAGACAGAGACGTGGCAGATTTAGGGAAATTCACTGTGATATTTGAAGACAAATTTCTCAGCCCCTGTGAGGTTACAAACACAAACGCGAGTGTGAAATGTTATCAGGTGTGATAATAAGCAGTCTATCGGTGTGACAGAGTAAACATGAACAGGTTCTACGGTGCAGTGAAATAAAGTCGGATAATCGGCGCTGAGAAAATCCCACGCATGCCACACGTGTTTTCACAATTATGAGCTGCTTCTGGACTGTTTTTGTAAATTACAATCCTCCACTTTCAATCTCACGCTTGTTTTTGCTGCAATTTGTTTCACCTGAAGCATGCCTCGTTCAAACAAAACAATATGGAGCACGCACTCCACTGAGAACGCACTGCACCGGCGTGGGATGCACCATTGAAAATTCATGTTAGTCCAGGTCTTGGCTGTCAAGCACTGCTGCCAATGACGGAATAAAAGAAAAAAGAGAAAGGAGGGGTGGGAGTCTACGTTAGAGGAAAACAAATTAGAAAAGAGGAATGCCTTTGACCATGGCAGGACCTTCTCAATTAGTCTCTCAGCTCTGACACTTCAAACATCCGTGGCTGATAGCAGCCTCCACCCAGCGCTGGTCTGGGGCCAGTAGCCTGCTTTAGCCACCTTCCCCACCACCTCAGCCTTGCCAGTGTTAATGTGCCAACTTGTCCGTGCACGACGCTACCAGGCGGCTCTGACCCTGAACCGGGCTTTTCGCTCGGTGCGGCATGGCAGAGGTGATAAAGGACTGTGTGTGTTGGGGGTAGTAGTGTGTGAAGAGCTGGTTCTCCCCTTCGTCCAGCAATGCCTCCACCCTCACCCCCACCTCCCTGTCTCCCCCCTTAGCGCCTCAGCAGGAACTGGAGCAAATGCGTTAAGGAATTAAGACTGAGGAATGGCCTGAGGCATGTGTGTGTGTGTGTGTGTGTGTGTGTGTGTGTGTGTGTGTGTGTGTGTGTGTGTGTGTTTGAGAATGATGGCATGTGTTCATGAGGTTGTATGTATGCATCTGTGTGTGCGTGTGTGCGTGCGTGCGTGTTGCTCTTTTCCACAGCGCCAGGCCTCGCCAGCCGCCCCAGGATGTGGCCTGTCACTTCATATAGCTGGTGATGAGGCACAGAAGCATCAGAAAAGGTGAAGACGGAGTGCACGATCACACACACACACACACACACACACACACACACACACACACACACACACACACACACACACACACACACACACACACACACACACACACACACACACACACACACACACACACACACACACACACACACACACACACACACACACACACACACAGGGCTGGTCAATAATATCTACAGTGTATGATATCGATGTCATGAAATGACACTAGATATCGACTGGAATTTTGTATATCGTTGCTGTCAGGTGGAAACCTTGTATGTCCAAAGCTTTTTTATAATTTTTTATGAAAAAATTAAATAGTGAAAATAGCCGATCCACAAGCTTTTCACTACTTTAGTGCGACACTTTTGTATGATGAAATAGGGCATTACAAAAAAGAAAACATGAAAAGTTGAAACATATACTGTATATAAGAGGTTTACGCCCGACTGTGATGATATCTTAATGTTGTGAAATGACATAAGTGATGCTATTTCCTGTATTTACCCGATTGTTCTGGCATCTGCCTTTACCCTTTCAGTTATAGTTATTATATAGGCATCTGTTGAAAATCTCATTGTGTAGTCTAAATATTTTGCAGCAGCATCGATAGTCATCTCCACAATATTGATATTGGGGTGTTTGGCAAAGATAAGTATTGTGATGTTTAATTTAGTCCATATCACCCAGACAAAACACACGCACACGCACACACACACACACACACACACACACACACACACACAAAACAAGGTGTCACTGAGGTGTAAAACACATTACCAGATAGAGATCAGTAATGGAGATCAGTTTCATGACATAAAGATAGTCAATACAAAGGAAATATTGAAACTCCTTCACTGTAGACAACCAGTCCAGTGTTAGGTGAACATGTGATTGACACCTGCTAAAGCCCTCCTCCGCTGCCTTAAAGCACGTTCCACATGTAGACCCACAGTGGAAACAGTAGTTTTCCTATGACATGGCTTGGTGCTGATTCTGTGTCGCTACAGGCTAGCATGTGGCTGCTATCACAGAGCAGTACTCACAACAGAGCCCTGTTATCAACTACAAACCGCTATTATCTGGCTACCGCACCACTTCAAACAGCCTGCTGGATATGGGTGTAGAGACAGAGAAAGAGTGAGAGACGGTGAGAGCGAGAGCGAGAAAGAGGGAGAGAGCTGTCTTTTGATTGCTGTTTGTGATCAGTAACGATACCAAGAGTTTGAAGTTCCAATGTATTGTAACTGGGGGGATGGCATGCTTAATATTTGCTTAACTCATTCAGTGCCACTCGACGTCTAAGACGTCCGTTGTATCATAAGCCCTGTGCCACTGGACGTCTAAGACGTCAAAAAACAAAAACAAAAAATATTCATTTCTTTTTTTCCTTTAGAAAAAAATGTTCAGAACCCATATCATGATTTGAAAATGTTCTGCTCCATTCACTTCTTGTTTAACTTCTTACTGAAAAAGGCTGTATCTCGGCTCCTACGCACTTTTTTTTTTACAATGAATTTTGGCTCTGGCACTCAGAGCCAAACTGCCAGAAATAAGTCAGGCACTGAATGAGTTAACAAAACATTTTATGTTATGCATTTTTCCCCTTACTGTCCCGAAAATGAACCGATCCGTGGCTTCAAAACCAAAAACCGAACCAAAATGTTTGTGTGCTGTTACACCCCTAATACACACACACACAGAAAAGGAAACAATAAAGAGCTCAGCAGGCTATTTTCTTTTTGCCTGAAGTCATGTCTTCCTCACGAGGAAGTCAATGTTCCCTATCAATTTTACAAACATTGACCCCACGCTAGTAGGGATCGCGTTCCACACAAAACTATATTTAACTGCACACAATCCCCAGAACGAGCACATCATATTCAATCTGAGGTCCAGTTCTCTGCTACTGCTCATTGTTCCAATGACTCTGTGATTCTCCACATGTAGAAACTAAACCAGCACGCGTGGTTTTGATCAATTCTTTGACTGTTCGCCCATATCAGAATGAGAACCGTCTGGACTGACCACACTTAGTAAGTCCCCTTTGAGTCCACCTGTATCCCATTTATAACGTCCAACTCAATGCCTGTACATTTATCAATATTATAGGATTTATCTGAGCTAACATCCTCTATAGAGGCCCTTTAATTTGAGGTGCGCTCTGTTCAGGGTAAAATAAGAGGAGTTGTGTTCCCATTTCAACTGTTCAATAACGCACTCAATTCTTGCATTATGGACAGAAAGACCGATGCAAATGAGGTCTAAATCCCCTTCTATTTCATTTCCATCTCCTTTCCAGAGTATCTCTCCTATTAATGCTGGTAGTCACAGTTGCTGGGTTTCCCACAGGTTAAGGAGTTGGCGCGTGCGTGTGTGTGTGTGTGTGTGTGTGTGTGTGTGTGTGTGTGTGTGTGTGTGTGCGTGTGTGTGTGTGTAATCAAGAACTACTACTTACTACTTCATTTTTATATTTTGTATAAGCCCCTTTGTTGTGCTGCTCGATCAATCGCTTGGTCTGTCAGTCCATATTTTCAAGCGTGAACTGGGAGCACATATTATGTACTTATGCACATACATTATGTAATGTTTAATTAACAGTTTTGTCATTTTTCCATTACATGCAAACATCCACCAGGCCAGTATCCAGATGCAATGCAAATCTCTCTCATGGTTATGGGTTCTATGTCAATTCAAACTGCAGCCGAAGTTTAGAGGTGACATCGTTCCAACTTCTGAGCTCCAAATATCCAGTTGTAAGACTAATTGCAGACAGATCTACCATGCAAACTGTTGACAAACCATACTGAAAAGTTGAGGTAAGGCAGTGTCTGTCTACAAAACAAGTCGACTGCAGAGCAGGTAGCCTTTAGATCTATAGTGAAGATCAATGACTCTTCAGTGCTCAGGCTAGTGTAATGTGAAACATATAATTTCCTCGACATATAGTATCTTCCAAATCTGGCTAGGCGGCCCACCCAAATAAAGTACATGGATGGGAAATCCTGAGCAAGTTACCTGTCACTGATGAAAATGACGAATTGGCGTTGTTTCAGAAAAAAACTATATTTTGGCAGACCACACAAATTCATTCTGTGTGTGGACAAAACAAATGCTGTTCTAGTGGCAGTGGAGTGCCTGTGGCCTTATATGAAGTGCATCAATCTATTTCAATCTACTACTGTGTGTGCGTGTGTGTGTGTGTGTGTGTGTGTGTGCGTGTGTTGTGTGTGCGTGCGTGCGTGCGTGTGTGTGTACGGATGAGGGAGATAAACTACAGACACACTCACACAGTAACAGCATTTTTAGATTAAGGTTTAGTAAAATGATTGTGCTTCACTTTCACCAAAATATTTTGAAATAAAAATCCTCATTAGGCTCCAAGTAGGCCTCTAGCGTTAGCCAGAAATCAGCTCTGCATGGTAACAGAACTAAAGCTCGATTACAGGATTATCTCACAGACCAATACACATGATGGACTGCCTCTACATTATACGTTGTATGGCCTCGAGTAATCTTTGTTATTTCATCAAATTACCACCAGCCATAGTATACGTAGTAGTAGAGAGAGAGGAGGGCGAGGGACTCACAGGTCGCTGTGTAATCACACCGTGTGCGTTCGCTTCTCCCCTGCCCACATACATACCATTCCTGTTTGGAAAGCGGGGCTTTACTGGTGACAAGTTACAGTACACATGCCCCAGTTAACCTTTGATGTGAGCATGTTCCTCTCTGAGGGGACGATATGAAGGCTGCAGACTGTCCCTGCTCACTGTACGCCTTCAAAGTCCACACTCTAATTTGAACCTTTTGCGCCACTTAAAAGACCCGCAGACTAATTTGACTCTGGCGTGTAACGGCTGTTTGGAGGAATGTTTGTCTGTTGTGTGAGTGTGTGTGTGTGTGTGTGTGTGTGCGACAGCGACCCTACCTTCTTTGATCGTGGAACTGGAAGATTAAGACAAACTGAGACACGCACACACACACGGACATAATGTAGAGTAATTGAAACTACATGCTGTGCACACACACACACACACACACACACACACACACGTTGGCCAGCTCTCCTACTATATCAAAGCCCATGAGAGGAAGCAGCATTCGGGGAATTCCCTCTCTCTCTTTCTTTCTTTCTCCCTCTCTCCTTGCCTCTTCCACCCCTCTCTCTCCCCTTGGTGACAGACGGGCGTTTCCGTGACTCCAGCCAACTGCGGTGGTGACGGCTATGACATCAGCGGGGGGCTATCTCTCCGGGGACCAATCATTAATTAACGTGACTTCAGCAGGCCGCCGCACTACAGGATGTGATGTAATTGACAGTGGGTAATTATGTAATGGCCTCGCCTTGTAAGAGGAGATGAGCTGGAAGTAGCGTCAGCTGAGACTGGGAACGTGTGCCCGCACACACACACACACACACACACACACACACGCACAAACACACACACACACACACACGCACGCACACAATCTCTCTCACATACATCTACACTAATTCAGCTTGGTTTATTTGCCTATGTTGCCCTCCTGGCCTCCTGAACATGGGCGGCTCTAGCCCACAGGTCACGATGCATCAGATGCTAACAGTAACGCCTGCTAGTTTGTTTACTCCGTTTGTTGAAATGTCAGGGCGCTGCCTTGCCCTTTCATCCCCTCGGCTGCTCCTCTCATAAAGCAGGACTTTAATATCAGCGCTCTATGTGTCATTATGGGGGAGCCGGGCACCGCTTGTCATCCGGCTTTATTGGAACAGAAACATGACTAAAAGGCCAGTCACTGAACACTTTGTAGGGGGGCGGGGTGGGGTATTTAATTCCAGCACAGGCCTGCTGATTGGCTCGTCCGCTGGGTCTGGGCTCGGGCGACCAGGGCCCCCTCAGCTATCTGGGACATAATGAACTGATAGGCAAGACTGATTCTCCATCAGCGCTGGGCCTGATAAAAACCAGACGCCGCGCAGCGGAGGAGACTGTCAATTTGAGGAGGAAGGTAAAAGTAGTAGTCGCTATTAAATGCTGATCGTGGATCAGATTAGGCCCCCTTTGATGTGGATCTGGAGGCCGAGGGGGACTGGGGTAGGAGCAGATCCCGCGTCAGCGGTAACGGGATGCCTTTGATGTAAGAAAGGCATGTAGGGCCTAAGCGTGGGGAGTGACCTCATAAATGCATCTATTACTATTTCCCATGATGTAATTCTCTCGCTCTCTCGCAGGCACACGCATGCACGCATGCACGCACGCACACACGCACGCACGCACGCACACAAAAGACTACCCCCTAAACATTTACATAGTTCTTTAACACCCGCAGCTAGCAAGCACTTGAGCCTGTAGCGACCAGTGGAATGAGTGTTCATCAGTGTGTCGGGGTCAGACATTAGAGTGTGTGTACGCGCTGTACAGGAGGTGCACAGGAGAACACAGCGGATGAAAGTGGCTACGTAGAGGGCTAAAATAACAGTCTGACTGCCCCAGTCTCAGACCCATCTGTTTCTGATTACTCACTGTCCTGGAGGGAGGGAGGGAGGGAGAGAGTAGTGAAAGAGAGAGAGAGGCACAGAGAGAGTGCGAGAGAGGGAGAGAGAGAAGGCGAGAGGAGAAGAAAACAGGAACTCATGTCAGCGCTGGGTTAGATGAGAGGGGGAATCTGGGAATGAAGTTGTTTCATTAAGGGAGAGAGACCCCGGCAAGCTGTGAGCAGTGTGTGTGTGTGTGTGTGTGTGCGCGCGCGTGCGTGCGTGCGTGCGTGCGTGACTGTGTGTGTGCGCGAGTTAGTGCTAGAGAGACACACAGACATGTGCTGTATGTATGTGTAGGGGTTCATACTTGTGTGTCAGAGGCACAGAGTGCATGGGTTCATAAGTGTGTGGGTGAGATCTGTGTGCATGCCTGCCTGCATGTGTTGTGCATGCGTATACATCGTACACGTCAGCTCCAGAGCTGTTATCACTAATTTAATGCTACAGTGGATGAGACATATTCCCAACAGTCTGTGCATGGCGGAACCACAGAATGGTCACAGACATAACATAGCAAAAAAGCTCTCGTGTGTGTGTGTGTGTGTGTGTGTGTGTGTGTGTGTGTGTGCGTGCGTGCGTGCGTGTGTGTGTGTGTGTGTCAGACGTGATGTGTACATTAGTTCTAGTATGACAATGATGCTAACGGCTAAGCCAGTCATCCATCAGCACAACACCAGGCCAGTGAGCTAACGCATGGAGCACTGACTCACTGAACAGAGTGGGTTCATTCATTAGCATTAGCAGCGTCAGCCAACGCAGTCTATACCAAGTGGGAGGGGATTATGCAATGCTTAGCTAACAGCAACTGGCTGAGCCACTGACTTGTAAACGATAAGCAAGGTTGACACCATCTCTGCAAAGGTACTGTAGCTTACTATACTTCATCGGCAAACCTTATATAATACATACATTCAATGCTTGTACCATCTATCGGCGTCTCATAACCGACTATGAAGCAGGTAATGGACACTATCAGAGTCAATGAATCAATTCATACGTTATAATACCTGGTTGATTTGCATGGTTTTCAATTGATGTGAGCGGTGAACGCAACATACTTCTGTGTAGGTTTACTGCTAATATGACAGTACTGAGAGAGAGAGAGAGAGAGAGAGAGAGAGAGAGAGATAGATAGAGATAGAGAGATGGAGAAGTAGTGAAGACAATCAGGTTGGAAAGACAGGCAGAGAGAAATGTCATGTCAATGTACCCTGGGCACTCACCAGTCACTGAGTAACACACACACACACACACACACACACACACACACACACACACACACAGTGAGTCATCATGACAGAGGCGTGAGAGAAACACAACACACTGACTGCACCACGGTTTAGTCATCTATCATACACACGCGCACATGTGTGCACCCACCCACGCACGCACGTACACACGCGCACACACACACACACACACACAGTGGACTGACCCATGTCTCTTTCCAGTCAGCCCCCTCACCTCTCTCTTTTCCTCTCTCTCTGTCTCTCACAAGCATGCACGCACACGCGCACGCGCACACACACACACACACACACACACACACACACACACACACACACACACACACACACACACACACACACAGGCTACAGTGATTAGTGAGTGTTTCCATGTCGGTGTGCAGTGGAAAGGTGTTGCATGGACGAACCGGTTGAAAGAGAAGTCTAAAAGAGATACAGATGAAAGTCTGGAAACACACCCACCACCAGCACAGTGTGTGTGTGTGTGTGTGTGTGTGTGTGTGTGTGTGTGTGTGTGTGTGTGTGTGTGTGTGTGTGTGTGTGTGTGTGTGTGTGTGTGTGTGCGCGCGCGTGCGTGTGTGTAAATGTGCCCCTCATTAACAGCTCTCTGACAATGATGTGTCCTGACGAGGGCCGAGGCGCCTGGCTCCTGGACTGGTGCCTCCATGGGACTGGGGCACACACACACACACACACACAAATTTGTATTACTATACTTGTGAGGACATCAACATTTTAGGACAGACATTTTATGAATGTAATTTTTAATACATTTTGCCATTTTTAGCCATAAGCCTAAAGCCGAATGATACAGGCAATACGCAGCATGACACTGGCACTCAACTAAATATAAATAATGTTTAACTCTTATTTCCAAACCCTAAACCTAACGTCTATGTCTAAATCCTAATCTGAATCTTTTTTCTAACTGTAAACTTATCTCTAAAAATATTTTTTTCAACCATAAAACAACAATTATTTCTTGTGAGGACCAGGAAAATGGTCCTCAAACTATTTCTCATATTCTACTATACTTGGAAACATTTGGTCCTCGCAAGTATAGAAATACACACACACACACACACACGCACACACACGCACACACAATTTCCAGACTTTCGTCTGTATCTCTTTTAAGCCTGCTTTATACTTGGTTGCGCATCACATCTCGCACCAAAAATAGCAGATCTGCAAGTTCAAAAGGCGCCGCAGCGTGATGTGTCCTGAGCTTGTAGATCGCCTATTTTCCGTGTGAAAAAACCCAACTGCAAAACCAAGTATAAAAGCTGGCTCTCTTTCAACTGGTTCACAGTGTATACACATAGTCCTATAAGCTCCAATGCTCTGGACAAGAACCAAGGACATGTTCATCCAACTTTCTCTGTCTCTCTTTCCTCTGTGTGTGTGTGTGTGTGTGTGTGTGTGTGTGTGTGTGTGTGTGTGTGTGTGTGTGTGTGTGTGTGTGTGTGTGTGTGTGTGTGTGTGTGTGTGTGTGTGTGTGTGTGTGTGTGTGTGTACGCGTGCGGCTCTGTGCCTCCTTCCGCATTGATGGTTCTCAAAGTGGGGTCCGGGGACCCCAGGGGTCCTTGGGGGGATACCAGGGGGTTTGCCTCAGCAAAACTAGTTAATAAAACGTCACAATCATTTAAACCACTTCATCCATATTTTATACTTTGGCTATTCAAAAATAGCAGATATACTAGCTCATAGCGCAGCACAGAGTGCCACACTATGAGCTTGTAGATCTGCTAAAACATCTCGAAAATGTGTGGAAATCAAAAAAAAAATATTCCCCAACAGTGGCAGTGCTGAACGCAGTGACACGGTGCTCTTGAGCAGCAAGGGCTGCTAATTATGTCATGTTTACCAAGCTGCTATAAATGAGCACTATGGTGGCTAGCTCGGTTTAACATTTAAGCCCTGTATCGTCGATGTCGGGTGGAAACCTCATTATGTCCAAAACCGACCCGATATTCAGGTGTTGCTTGGATAAACGGAAGAATAGTATTCCTAGACACTTCTCCCTCCTGGCTCCCAAACCAAACTCACTTCCCATTTTCCAGTGCAGTATGAAAACTCACCAAATTTCAAATTTCATCTCACCCCCTTGGACCCCTATCTCCACCGTTTGATAGATGCTAGTCATAATATGCACATATCTGTGGGTTACTTGTTAACATGTTTCTGTTATTTAGATTTGTTTGGCTTGACCACAAATGCCAAGAATGTTATTTAGATAGCATGTTGTTTAGACCGATGCTAGGTAGGTTTGATGTTTACCTGGTATCCTAGTTTCTTTGAGGCACTACTTTGTCCTCTTTGCACTCTACTCATGTGATATTTACCTTGTTTGTTGACTAGGGTTCATGTTTACTCTGCTTACTCCGACTAAATGCCTCAACTGATTCAATTTTCTTTCAGAAATTGAAAACATTGTCTAAACCAGAGGTCTTCAATGGGGGGTCTGTGACCTAATAATGATAACAAATGATTTTATATATATATATATTTCAAACCATTTGTCTTTAAATATTTATGTTTAAAATAAATCATGATTCTGTCCATTTTGAATAGCTTCTATACATGATTATTGTGCAATTCACAGATTGTAGATAGTATTGACATTGGTTCTCAGTTAATAAGGTATGTTTATAAATGCCATTGGTACGGACACCCTACTCACTGTACCGTGTACATGTATGTACTGTAAGTAAAAGCATGAATATATTAATTTGTATTATTTTAATAGCTTAGTATTGAATGCACAATAACATGGTATGTTGTTTATACATATGAAACACAATTTTATACATAATTATACAATATACTGTATGTTGTAGCCCCCCCCCACCCTACGAGGTAGGGCAGTGTTATTCAACTGGTGGCCCGCAGGCCAAATCCGGCCCCAGTGGAGCTTTCTTGTGGTCCCTGGAACATATTCCAGGTTCCAATATAAAACTAAATGCAAATAATTTTTACTAGATGGTTGGTTGTACAGGATGAACATTTTGATGACAAATGATTGAACGTTTTTTTTCATTCGTTTTGAGGACCCGGGTAATAAGAGCACAAGCTGATACAATGTTTCTCTTAATTTTGTTTCGTTTTGTTTTCATATGTAAGACTTGTTGACATTGTTGACACTTGGTTTTCTTTTCTTTTTTTTACTCTCTTGTTTCCTTTTCTTTTGTGACAAATAATTTAATTTGATTATTAATAAGGTGGGCATAATAAGCTTCGGCTTCAGCCCAAACCTTTTCGGTCAAATGATTTTGCTGAAAATATTTTGTATGCTCAACTGTTTTGTTTTTGTAAACCATGACCGAAATGAACGACACCCGTATTGCTGTTTCCTCCGTCTACATGGAGACGGGACACGGAGCGTTGTCAAAGATTTCCACCCTGAGAGGTGGTTTCACTTTGTTTTGCGGATTCAAGCCCCACTAACACCGTTCCCGTGTAAACGGATGGCACATCTGATACTTTATCTTGCCGTTTTCTGTAGAGACCGTCCTCGTGTAAACGGAGCCTAAAATATAAAGCGGATGTGAAGCCTCCTCCCCATAAATCAAAATCATCTAAGCATATATAGCTTGATGCTAAGCAGAAAAGGAAATTAAAAAAATATAATGTAAAGATATTTTCGTGAATGGAAGTGACAACTTCCTCTCTCGGATTTCAGGAGATTGTGGAATAGTTGTCTGGCTACGTGAGACTATACATCGGTTAACAACAAGAATGTACATTTACAAGATAAACACAGCAATTTTCTGGGTAATGTGTGTTAACAACATTTCCACTAATAAAAACACAATGAGATTTAACCAGCACTTTCTTGGCTTGAGGATCCGATGAAAACAACACATACATTTTAGACACAGTTCCCTGTCCCTGATTTAACCACATGAACCCTAGAGCGTCCCTATTTTGTGGCAAACATTACGCTAAAATAGCAGATCTACAAGCTCAGAATGCATCACAACATGCCACGCTGTGAGCTTGTAGATCTGCAATTTTCTGTTAAGATATTTAGTGGAAAGAGACAGACAGACAGACAGACAGAGAGAGAGTATCTGGGTCGAATGGGGGTGTGGAGGCACTGAGACACATCATATTCAGGAGCTGTTTTCTGTACTAACACCATTAACACAATGGAGTCTAGTGGACAAAAAAAAGTAGCTAAAGTGTGGCTCTCTTTATGAAGCTATTAGCCATGCTCCATATGTCTTCTACTGAGGGACTGTGTGTGTGTGTGTGTGTGTGTGTGTGTGTGTGTGTGTGTGTGTGTGAGAGCGACGTGTCAGACTCAACGTCTGCTGGCAGTGGGAGGGTGACCAACTGACCCTGCCGACTGGCTTTTCATGCCTGTAATGTATTACAGACAATACATACACACACACACACACACACACACACACACACACAGGAGGAGATGAATCGGAGGAGATGATTGTGGATTGACAGAGAACAGGGCCAGCCAAGAGGCCTTGAGCCAAGAGGTCACTGAGTGAGATGTCTATTCACACTGAGAGGGCAGCGTGCATGTGGCTGTAGAGTGTGTGTGTGTGTGTGTGTGTGTGTGTGTGTGTGTGTGTGTGTGTGTGTGTGTGTGTGTGTGTGTGTGTGTGTGTGTGTGTGTGTGCGCGTGCGTGCGCGCCGCGTGCGTAAGCATGGAGTACATCAGAGGCATGAAAAGACAGGCGGTGAGGTCAGCTGGTCATAAAGAGGTCGGCCACAGTGGCAGAGAGCAACGTTCACTTCCTGTTACATCGCCCTCATCTGGAGATGCCGGCCGTCTCGCTTTGTCTCAGTCTTTGTTGCAATGGGGATGAGCGTTAAATCACACACACAGCGTGTAAAGTACAGCCTCGGTTATACGTAGTTGTGTGTCAGTGCCATTTTCGGTGCACGACACCAACGCGCGACTAAATAAGTCAGCCTGAACGCAGACTTAGTTACTGTGGATTCACACTTTAGCTTTTTGTCAGATAGATGCATGCTTTGTTTCATGAGACATGCTGCAATAGGACAGAGAAGACTGATTCCCGCATTTAGCAATTATCCAGAGCGATTCACACATTGCACGATAGGAGAAAGACACGTGAGCATTTGTCAAACAACAACAGGTTAAATGGTTGAGGATTTAGATCGCTAATTGTGCTGCAAAGTAACTAGGATAAAAAAAACAATAGCACCTTATTTTGATTTAATTTCTCACATAATACATCATTATTAGCTTTCCATATGGAAAGTGAATTAAGCTGATACTTCATTTATGTGGTTCTTAATGGAGAACTTGATACAGTGCCCAGCACCTTATCCCTGCACTTTGGCTCAACATGCAGCTGAACTGTGTGTTGCAGGCTGTAGGGGTTAGAGGTGGAACTGTAAAAGCTGCTGCTGCTCTCTGTGTGTATGTGTGTGTGTGTGTGTGTGTGTGTGTGTGTGTGTGTGTGTGTGTGTGTGTGTGTGTGTGTGTGTGTGTGTGTGTGTGTGGGGCGTGTCGTGTGTGTGTGTGTGTGTGTGTGTGTGTGTGTGTGTGTGTGTGTGTGTGTGTGTGTGTGTGTGTGTGTGTGTGTGTGTGTGTGTGTGCGTGTGCGTGTGTGTGCAGGGGTTAATTGGTGTTGCGTGTTAAAGGGTGTTAACGAGGTAGGAGAACACCCAGAGAGAGGCTGCAACAGAAACTGCATATATACACACACACACGAAGAAGAGAAGAAAGTAGGCGCTAGGCAGTGTTTCAGCATTAGAAATATTATTCTGTTTGTGAATTACACACACACACGCGCGCGCGTGTCTCGTGCATGTGGTGGTGAAGTGGTGCGCCTGGTGCCTGCAGCCGTGCCAGCAGGGAGGACAGAGAGGAAAGAAGGAGAAAGAAAAATAAAAAGAAAGAGAGAGAGGTTAGATGTTTGGTCTAAAAGTCCTCGTGCCTCCAGGCTCTGCACAGCCTAATGACCTCTCTAATGGTCTCACCCCTACTGCCAGCAGCACTGTGTGTGTGTGTGTGTGTGTGTGTGTGTGTGTGTGTGTGTGTGTGTGTGTGTGTGTGTGTGTGTGTGTGTGTGTGTGTGTGTGTAATGCCCCCCAAATAATGGTGATCACTCTTCGCCTTCCCACTTCTTCAGACAAAGGTCTTTGTTTAATGTGTAATTGCAAAGGCTAACACTGCTGTCACATGGTATGCGCCCGTGCATGTGTTTGTGTGTCCCATTTGTGAATTTGTAACTATGCCCAAAATGTAACTTTGCTTGGTGGATTTAACATGCATTATGGAATAGCCTCTTACCGACACATGCATGCATACACGCACACGTGTGTACACTTAGCTTGGGCCTTAACCACTTAAACCCTCGCTTAAACCAAAGCTTTAGCTGAAATTAGCAGATCGACAAGCTCACAACGCGACACGTTGCCTCGCATTGTGAGCTTGTCGATTGGCAATTTTCAGCGAAAGCGTTCCGTACAATAACAGAAAACAGAAAATACACAAGTATAGAGCCCTGAGGGACTCCGCTCAACCATATGGGGTTTAAGTGGTTAAAGGCCTCTACACACGACGGGCCGTCGTGGAGTGTCTGTGCCCCATGTTGTTTCCGGTCAGCAGTGTTGCCATGCTTGGACTTGCTTCCATTTCTTTTAAATTTAAACTAAGGGTTGTCAAATATTTTCATGTCATGGACCCCCAAATTAAAATGTATTTGTCCCTAATCCCCATTTGAAAAATAATGCTTTGTGCCAGGGAGAGCCCCGTACCAGATTTGTTTTGTTAGAATGTTTCAAAAACTTTCCAAATATTTCAGAATTTTATTTCAAGAGTTCTTTGAAAATAGCATATCTACAAGATATTGTAGATCGGCTATTTTCAAATAGCCGATGTATGTAGGTTCAAAGTGCTCATGTGGCCTAGTCGCTTCTTTTCCCCTTGCTTTCCTAGACCCGGTTGCTTATTTCTCTCACAAAATCTGGCAACACTGCCAGTCAGCCATTATCTGATTCCCCCTACTGAGCATGTTGAATCGCTGGCAGAGATCGTCAGGGAGGGAGAGCTCTTTGATTGGCTGTTCAACCTGAGCAACTCGGAGCACGAGAAGAAGTGAACAGCAAGCCAATGAGGAGACCCAGGCCTCTACAATGTGCGTATTTCACTCGGATTTC
>NC_137606.1:35061035-35073535 GCF_963280865.1 Gymnoscopelus braueri
ATCTCTCTCTCTCTCTCTCTCTCTCTCTCTCTCTCTCTCTCTCTCTCTCTCTCTCTCTCTCTCTCTCTCTCTCTCTCTTTGCCGCCTTTCTCGTCAGAGGTTAAGAGTAGATGAATAATCGCTCATTTGCGCAGCAGAATACAAGGGAGCCGGGCTCGCTGCGTAAACATTTTGCCGGATGTAATTTTCTCTGGGAGTCCTTATGGCTTTTCCCAGTAGGACAGAAACGCAGCGCACAGGAGGAAATCGTTTAGGCTCCATAAGTGCCAAATTGTATCCTGGGTTTCCAGCGTTTTCCTGCCCTGCTTTGGCTCAGGGCTTTTCCTGGCGTGTGATTGTGTGTGTGCGTGTGTGGGTGTGTGTGTGTGTGTGTGTGTGTTTTTGCGTG
This sequence comes from Gymnoscopelus braueri, assembly GCF_963280865.1. Taxonomy (NCBI): domain Eukaryota; kingdom Metazoa; phylum Chordata; class Actinopteri; order Myctophiformes; family Myctophidae; genus Gymnoscopelus; species Gymnoscopelus braueri. The sequence goes on from NC_137606.1 coordinate 35,061,424, forward strand.
TGTGTGTGTGTGTGTGTGTGTGTGTGTGTGTGTGTGTGTGTGTGTGTGTGTGTGTGTGTGTGTGGTGTGTGTGTGTGTGTGTGTGTGTGTGTGTGTGTGTGTGTGTGTGTGTGTGTGTGTTGCACAAGGCAGTTGCATCAACATTTAGGCATTCAACTGAGGATGACAATGATTGAGTCTGCGTGGGGGATAGAATAATGACAGAGAGAGAGAGGAGAGACATAGATAGAATTAGAACGAGGAGGGGGAGAGAGAGGGAGAGAGGGAGGGAGGATTAGGGAAAGATGAGAAGCAGACTCTAGAGGAAGAGACGAGTAAATATAAAGATGAGGAGAGGAAAACGAGAGGTCTTAACTTCCTGTCACAATCACTCCTCAGGCGTCTATGTGGTCACTGAGCTCTGTGTATGTGTTTGTCTGCGCGCACTTGTACGCACATACACATGCACGTGTACACGCACACGCACACGTTGAGTGAATTGACAATCTGTGTGCATGACGCCTTGTGTGTTTTCAAAATGTGCGCGCGCGTGTGTGTGTGTGTGCGTGCGTGTACCATGTGTTCCTAATTTGAGGAGAATGAGTTGAACTGCTATCTGCTTCATTAGCTCATGTGTGTTTATTCTAAGCAGAGCAGCTGTTCTCTCCAACAAAACTCTTCACTTCACTACATTAACTCAAGGATAAACCTATTTATCCATTTAATGCTATAATATGTATATATATATATATATATATATATATATATATATATATATATATATATATATATATATATATATATATAATATACACACAGTATATATAAAATCTTCTGCAACTCTGCAGAACCGCTTGCACAAGTGTCACATGCATGAGGCATGAGAGTGTGAATAGAAATGCATTAATATGGGCAATAATTTGTAATACTTTAACTGTTATAGTGTGTTGTTATTGTTTTGATGATCGACCGCTATCACAATTCTATGGTACACTCCTGGTACACCTAGTCAGCAACAGTGCTACGCATCTCTGCTGATCCACTTCCTGCTGGAAAAAAGTTTCTTGATGTGGTACACACCAGAAGCTGAATGGAACGTCAACCGCATAATCACAACATCGCCAGTTCGATTATGGTAGTAAAAAAAGGAAATTAAAAAATAGTTTCTTTACAGAATAAAGGTTCCATGAGGAATCATTTGGTTTTATAATGAAATAAGTAAAGCAGGGCTTATTTATGGAACCATATCAAATGGATACTGACACTGTAAATAAATATAACTTAAACTTCCATTTTGGGTTGTCTTCTTGAGTTGTCTACTTTGAAGAGTGTGTGATCAGTGATAAAACACTGCAGAGTGGTTACTGTTATTAAACTTACTGACATTAATTCATATTGACTGGGCTCTGTCTGGATGCTTGCTAACATGTGATCTTCACTGACATGGAGAACACTCCTAATACTCATAACTGTCAATGATCAGAAAGGCTTTCCACGGCAGCATGTGCTCATGGACCAATAAAGAAAACATGCACATAGCAACTGTGCTTCGAGAAAATGGAGCTGACATTTAAAAATGATGTGCACAAGTGTGTGCTCGAACACACGCACGCACACACGCACGCACTCGAAAGGGCACACATTGAACCCACTGGTTGAGGAATGTAGCTTAGCCCTGAGGAGGACACAGACAGACAGACCACAATTACCAGCAGCTAGTGTGCATCTACAATGTGTGTGACACTTGCCCTCGTGCACAGCTCATTTATTGGATTAGTGCATGACTGACCAGTGGGGATGTGTCTGCCCGGCGCCTGGGCCCTGGGCCTGGTTAGCCACCATGCTAGGCTAAGCTAACCTCTCCCTCCGTGGGCCTCAGGGGGCGGAGCCACTACCACAGGCGGAAAGGGTGCTTGTTATCAGGGCCGAGGTGCCATGCTAACCCACCTAGCGGGGGGCTCCCGAGGCTAAGCTGAACTAATTAACAAAAGGGAAAGCCCCAATTAGGAGAGAGAGAGAGAGGGAGAGAGAATATGAGTAAAGAAAAGAGGGATGGGGGACCTTGCAGGGGAGAAAGAGAGCAGAGAAACAGGGCGGTAGACTGAAGCCAGGCGTGGAAATGCCACGACTAGCTGCCAGTGACAATATCTTCATCACACACACACACACACACACACACACACACACACACACACACACACACACACACACACACACACGGACACGGGTACACTCCAGACAGTGTACCTTCCCAGGCGCCGAATGTCTCTCTCTCTCTCATCTCTGCCTATGGATAATTGTATTAAGTGTGTTTGTTATCCCAATGGCCTTTGCATGCATGCATGCACCTACACACACATGCATGTACGGACATGCGTGCGTGCGTGCGCATGTCCGTACATGCACACACACACACACACACGCACACACACACACACACACAGGCGTGCAGAGTACTGTAGCTATACAGAACAGAGCTGCTGTTGACTGCTAACAGCACTCTGAAACCTGGCTGACTGATAGAAAACACTGCACCTCCACACACACACTTTTAAAGGCCGTAAATGTAGCCATAAGCATAGCCACCGACCAGCCCACCCCTCCCCCAGGTATGCAGTGTGATGAATGGGCCAAATCAGAGAAGGCCCATGGACACACACACATGTATGTGCGCGCACGCACGCACACACACACACACACACACACACACACACACACACACACACACACACACACACACACACACACACACACACACACACACACACACACACACACACACACACACACACACACACACACACACACACGCACACACACACACACACACACACACACACACACACAGATGACCTCATACTGTATGGCTGAGCAGTGCTCCCATACACTACTGCCTTCATTAGAAACACATGTTGCATGGTGTGTGTGTGTGTGTGTGTGTGTGTGTGTGTGTGTGTGTGTGTGTGTGTGTGTGTGTGTGTGTGTGTGTGTGTGCGCGCGTGTGCATTAGGGGGCTTTCTCTTTGTATTATACATCTGAATACATGCGAGTACTGCTCATGTATTTTAAATTCATATGCATGCAGACACACGCAAACAATCTTTCAATCTACCTTGGAGATCTTATCATCATCTCTGCATGCTGGTTGTTGGAGGTTTTGTGTGTGTGTGTGTGTGTGCGCGTGCATCCGTGTGTGTCCATGTGCCTGTGTTTGTGCAATTGCCCAGCCAGCCTCTGGTTCAGGGGTCTTAATTCATTTACGCACAGGACGATACAATGATTACCTAAATGTAGGTGAGAGAGAGGAGAGAGAGAGAGAGAGAGAGAGAGAGAGAGAGAGAGAGAGAGAGAGAGGTGCCACATCTGGAGTGGTTCCTCGTGTCGTCAAATGGATGGATGTTACTTAAAGCTACAAGGTAACAATAGCTTCCTTTCCTCCTGATAAGAAAGATGGAGAGAGAGAAGAGAATCAGAGAGAGAGAGAGAGAAATGGAAGGAGAATGTGGTAGACGGTAGAGGATGTGGGGATAACGGGCAGGAGTGAGAGAGACACGTATGAGATGAGAGGAGGAGACAGGACAAGGAAGAGGTGAAACATGTTATCCGATGGAGAAAAATATATCAAAGTTTTAACACAGACAAAAGAACCCACAACAAATACACTTTTAGCTAGTTACCTGCACGCACACATAGGGATGGGACTTTTAACCGGTTTTACTATTAAACGCAAAAACATTTATGATTCATGTCCAAAAGAGCTGAAAATAATATTTTGTAATACAGTTGAGGAGCCTTGCAAACAAAGTCCCTGCAGCCTACATGGCTGTTTAAAGATATAGCTTTTATTTACTACCAACGGTTAAAAAAGCCAGCAAATAAATCTTGTGGGGAAAATATAAAAAAATCTCTAATTCTCTAATGCTCATGTGATTATATACATACATATTATAGAATATTCGCGACAATCGTGAAACCGGGAATATTTCTCTCTAACTATAAAATCTCACCACCAAAATCCATAATGGTCCGACCCGCTCGCATTACGGCTGAGCTGATGCATCACTGTGTAAAGGAAGCTAAGGAAGCTACTATTATGATTCATCTACTAAAGACAATAATTTTTTAGGTGGATTGCAGTTTGACAATCAAGGCATCAATCATCCTCCATGTGAAAGGGCTCAATAACTCAGATTTCACTGATATCATATAGACTCCCGGGCTATGACACATTTAAACTTGTTAACCACTTGAACCACTCTCCCTATTTCATTACCTTTTCATTACATTTTGCTCATGGTTATTTTTGGTTTCATTTTTATTAGCTCATTTTATTTTCACTAGTTTATTACCTTTGTGAAATTCTTGTTTTTTTGTGCATTATGACCTATGTTTGTGCAGCACTTTGTGACTCATGTCTTGAAAAGTGCTATGTAAATAAAGTCATTATTAATATTCTGGCGATGTCATAATAGGAGAGTTGGGCAAAAACTAGCTGATCTACGAGCTCAAAACATGTCGCATTGCTTGTAATTCAGCTATTTTCGGGAAAAGGATTTGGTGTAGAGGCAAAAAAGGAGGGGGCCAATAATAGACCCGTTCAACGAGGTATAGGCTTTAAGTGGTTAATTTTCTAGACTGACCCGAAGGCCGAGTCACAGTTTCATTTGAAGACTGAATTGTACGACCACCATCAAACCCCTTGTAAGTCTGAAATGGCTTCGTTGGCAAGGACTTGGTAGCCAAATGGGGGCGTTTGCATCAGTGTGAGTTATGTGTGATTCTCGTTGTGTGTGCAAAAATGTGTCTGTGTGTCTTGTCTGTCCCTCTCTGCTTTTCCTACATCACTGTGAAGCTGATGGCTGTTGTTGCTGATGGAACTCCCCCTTTCTTCACACACACACACACACACACACACACACACACACACACACACACACACACACACACACACACACACACACACACACACACACACACACACACACACACACACACACACACACACACACACACACACACACACACGATCTCTTTCACTCTCACTTCCTGTCTCTCCTCTGTTTTACACAGTCGGACATTCTGTCACATGTGTATGATGAATATTTGACAAAAACGCAGAGTAGCATTGCTTAAAAACCTGCTAACACACACACTCAGGAGCACTCACACTCACTCACTTGTACACACAAAGACACACACACACACGCGCGCGTGTGCGCAACGCTCAGACAGGAAGCAGGGATGAAATTCCCAGGCGGACATTTCTCACGTTCCTGCTCTGATTGGAAACACACTGTGGTAAAATGGCAGCAGGACATAATTTCCAGGTGAAGAGAGAGAGGCCGCAACCTCTTCCCTTCTCCTCCCTGTCAACCCCTCCCCTTTCCACAAAACAATATCCTCCTTGATAATATCCCTCCATCACTAACTCTCACACACACACACACACACACACACACACACACACACACACACACACACACACACACACACACACACACACACACACACACACACACACACACACACACACACACACACACACACACACACACACACACACACACACACACACACACAGCACCTGTTGTAGTGTGGACGGTAGCTGCAGGGGTTCCGTCTTTAGCCAACTAGCATCAATACACAATGCCTGCCTCTGTGGCACGGCAGGAACAGGTGAACAGATAGTATCTAAAAGTACGCATGCACGCATGCACGCACAAACACACACACACACACACGCACGCGTGCTTGCAAGAGCGCATGCACAAAGGTGTAGATTCATACAAACAAAAGTGCACACACACACACATAGCACCTGCTGAGGAAATGACCCGCAGCAGTCGTCCACCTGGCCAGCCCTGAGGTGACAGAGAGAAAAAACACAGGAAGGACGGAAGAAAGGAGGGCAGGGAGAGAGAGAGAGAATGAGAGAGAGAGAGAAAGAATGAGAAAGAGAGAGCGATAGAATGAGAGAAAGAGGGAGAGAGAGGGGGTATTCCCCAAATCCTTAACGTGACTTGTCCCCCACCCCTGTTAACCTCTCACCCCTGGTCTGAAGCCAGACAAAGGGCCACTATATGTGACATTAGACAAAACAGGATAAAACTCATCATAATATAATAATATATATATAAATATTGATAACTTCGCAAATCCCCATATATGGAGTATCTGCTGTCATCAGTATGACGTCATAGTACTGACGTCATAGTCTGGCCTGGACTTCCATATATGGGCATAAAAGGAACACAGTGCGCCTCGACAACGGACTGCTTTGGTCCGGCTGGGTGTAACTAGCAGGGCATTGAGACTCTTGTCTTGTTTATCTTGTATTCTCCACACTTGAGTATTTTCAACAGAAAAGTCCTGCCCACATGAGTCTCGTTTACTCTTTTTTGAGTTGAACATAAGTCATTCTTGTCAGGTCTGTCAACAGACATCATACGAAACAACACAAGACAAGTAGCAACGCTATGAGTCCAATTGATGCCAAATCTGGTGGATGTGGCATGTGGCATGCTACGGCGCCTGCATCATGACCGCACATACCAACGTGACCACCCGCAGCATGCTGCCAACATGTCATGAAGGCTGCAGTATACTGTAATGTACTCAGTATTAATTTAACTCTGAGAGTTTAAATAATGGACCCATTTGCACAACCCCAGGGTTAAAGGAACACTTAGAACTTATTCCAAACTAGTATTCTTCTTCGGGCAGCAATCAGAAATACCTCGGATTTAGCCTTAGTGTTGTATCTATTAGTTACATGATCTTTAGTTACAGTATGTAGTATGTACACATCATATATCTTTTACGATAGATAGTCAATGATATTTAGTGATGCATATCTGAGATTTGATTACATTAATGATGACGATGCATATTGTTTGATATTGTGGTTTTGGGCTTTTATCGCTGTATGTTAATAGTACTAGGCCGATGCCCGTTGGGAATGATGCATGTTCGGAACACATGCCCCTCTGGTTATGCCATCCCCGTTGTACCCGATGTCAGAGTACCTTTTGTACCCAATGTCAGAGTATTTGTGCAGTACCCGTTATCGCAGTCTATAACGTGGCCATAAAAGGTACACAGATAGACAGATACACGGACAGATGTGTCCTGGATGTCTGTGCTCAGAGTCTGCTATTTATCTGCTCGAACCAAAGTGAACCCCGTTTAGGAGGTTCAAACAGCAGTCAGTGTCATAGTTTATTTGGCGAATATATGAATTTTACTAATGAACTGGGCTTTACACTGAGAAACGCCTCTCATACTGTAGGACCAGTTCCAGACATAACTGCATTTCCTCCAAAGACTCATCAGCTCTATGCTAAATCGTATAGTCTGTTAATAAACTATGACACTGAGAGAGGGTGTCAGATTTCAAACTCTTTTCAAAGTATTTTTTAAATCGTTCAACTTCTATTTATGGTAGATGTGAGATGTATGTCTTTTCAAAATCCTTTCAAAGTCTTCTAGTCACTGTATGGTAGGTATTAGTAATGAACTGTGAACACTTTAATTAAATAAATAGTGACTGTTTTTGCATTCAAGGGGCTTGTTTGGAGGCCCTCTTACACACACATTGATGTGCATATTATTGTCAACAAGTCATTGTTTTGTTAAGTTTTTTGCCTTTCTATCTTACTTAATATTTGTATAATTTGCCAGGAATATCTTAGTTATTATTTAGTCTTGTGAAGCACTTTGTAATGCTTTGATAAGTGCTGTATAAATACATTTTAATTTGATTCTGTACTCATAAATCTTTGTTTATATCTTCTCACAGTAATGGAATACAGTAGAAACGTGTTCATCCAAACCCTGCAGAAATAAAAATCTGAAAAGATTATAGAAGTCTATTATAATGCGTGTATGTGTATGTGTATGTGTATGTGTGTATGTGTATGTGTGAAGGTGTGTGTGTCTGTGTGTGTGAATATCAGTGACATGAGTGGGGCACTTAGGTAGGATGTATAAGGTATAGAGTACAGCTTGCTCTCCCTCTTTCTCTTGTTTCCTCAAATCACAATTTACCACACTTGCCTGTGAGGTTCAGCACATTGCTCTAACGACGTGTGTGTGTGTGTGTGTGTGTGTGTGTGTGTGTGTGTGTGTGTGTGTGTGTGTGTGTGTGTGTGTGTGTGTGTGTGTGTGTGTGTGTGTGTGTGTGTGTGTGTGTGTGTGTGTGTGTGTGTGCGCGCGTGCGTGTGTGTGTGTGTGATGCATTAGTCATTCCCAATGCTTATAGGTGTAAAGAACACCATTAGACTGAACGGGATGGGGGATCAATACATTACGGGATCTGGCCTGTGTTTGGTATGTGGTGTGTGTGTGTGTGTGTGTGTGTGCGTGTGGTATGTGGTGGTACTTTAACACCTCTCAGAGGTGGATTAGAGCGCGACAGCATGGAGACACTGTCAGAGAGAGTTAGTTTCACAGTGTGAGAGAGAGCGAGAGAGAGAGAGGATGGAAAACGAGGAGAGAGAATGAGATGGATGTAAGAGAATGTAATTCCAGGATCAGTGTAAAGAAGCTGTCAGTCAAAGCTTTAACGATCTCAGCCGGTTTCCCAAAATATGTGCGCATGTGCGTGTGCATGTGTCTTGAGTTAAGACACGCATGGAGGTTGTGTGCGTGTGTGTACAGTACTGTATATACAGTATGTGTGTGTGTCTGTGTTGAAAGTCATTATTGAGTGTAGAAGGTTTATGTACTCATTAGCATCTCCTCCTCTGTCAGGCTGTGTAGCCGTTAAGTGACAGACAAATGGAGGTGTGTGGGTGTGTGTGTGTGTGTGTGTGTGTGTGTGTGTGTGTGTGTGTGTGTGTGTGTGTGTGTGTGTGTGTGTGTGTTGTATTGTATTAAACTTAAAATAACAACACAACCCTCTGTAATGGCAGGTGGGATGCGTATGCACTTGCATGCACAGAAAAACACACACACACACACACACACAGAAATGGTTTCACGCATTTATAATGAACATTTGTTGTGAGTCTGAAACATGGTCAAATATTTTCCATGTGGACAATGACATTATGGATGTGCGTGATGTTACTGAGAGGAAAAACCCTCTCTCCCACTCCTGTGGATTGGCGGCAGAGTGGACGCGTGGCAGATGACCCACACATTGGTGTCTGTTCAGTCACTATAAAGAGCAGCTGTTCTGCCTTCACTGCCCCCTGGCACTGTGCACACTCTCTCTCACACACACACACACACACACACACACACACACACACACACACACACACACACACACACACACACACACACACACACACACACACACACACACACACACACACACACAAGCAATTGGCATGAGACTAAATGCTGGAGGGTTTTACATCTCTGACAGATGTGTGATAAGTACACATGCTCGCACGCACAGATGCACATGCACAAGTGCGCACACACACACAAAACACAACCCCCCAAAAATTATCAGAACACACCAAATCATGTCACAGTCTGATCTCTTTCAGGCAGTCGCACTTGCGCACGGTGTGCGCGCGCACACACACCATGAAACCTAACATGTGGCTAATCCATTCCCACACTCCCCAAAGAGAGACACACACACACACACACACACACACACACACACACACACACACACACACACACACACACACACACACACACACACACACACACACACACACACACACACACACACACACACACACACACACACACACACACACACACACACACACACACACACACACACACACACACACACACAGTCCTTTCCCTGAAGTCTTAAAAGTGAGTGAACAGATAAATCTCAGAGAGGAAGAGAGAAGAATGGAGAGAGGAGAAAGAAGGAGGGAGTGGCAGGATGTGGAAGGAGGGAGAGAGAGAGAGAGAGAGAGGGAGGGAGGGAGGAGAAAACCTTCTCTTCCTCCATCTCTCTCTCTCTCTCTTTTTCTCCAATGGCATGTTGCACTGCATGTGCCTTCTTTCTTAATGTTTTTTCTCTATTTTCACTTCCCTCCCTCCCTGTCTCTGTCACTTGATAAAATCTCTTAAACTAACTTAATTCTATTCGGCTAAACTAAAATAAACTAAATTCAACTGAACTCAATTAAATTAAATTCAACTAAACTAAAGTCAAGTTAATTAAATTCAATTAATTCAAATTCAATTCACCTTAATTCAGCTCAACTCGATTCAACTTAATTCCAATCAACAATTCCATTCAACTAAACTAGTTACATTGTAAATTAAAGTTACAATAAAATGTCATTCAATTAATTAAATTCAGATCAGTTCAACTTAACCAAATTCAATTCAACACTCAACTGAATTGAATTCAGCTCAATCAAATGTGTTGTTTTATGTTTTTTATGAATAATGAGCGTTCGCCCAGAACAGGGATGCTAAGGTTCACGTGGCTAAGACATAAATCTCTCTCTGTCTGTCTCTCTATCCATCTCTCTCCCTGGCTGATGACAGGTGAGCTGAGATGACCAGGGAGTTGCTGTCACCACGGCGCCACCTGATGTACGCGCGTACGCTCGCTCGCGCACACACACACACACACACACACACACACACACACACACACACACACACACACACACACACACACACACACACACACACACACACACACACACACACACACACACACACACACACACACACACACACACACACACACACACACACACACACACACACAGATGGAGGAGGGTAGCACAGGGTGGAGTGGGGAGGGGGGGGGGTACACCAAGGTGACAAAGGTGCCTATTGATGAAATAAAGACAGGATTGGGGGTAGAAGTGAGAGAAAGAATGGAGGGAGTGAAGAGGTGGAGAGAAATGAGGGTATTTGTCTTAAAGGAAGAGATCAGATGGCCAGGTATCTGTTATAGAGACAAAACACAGAGCTCTTTATGAGTCTCCAGGTCACTGTGGGTACATGATACTAGAGGGAGAGAGGAGAGAGAGAGGGAGAAGAAAGAGAGCAAGAGAGAGAGAAGAGAGAGAAAGAATGAGAAGAGAGAGGGAATGAGAAGAGAGAGGAACAAGAAAGTGGAGAGAGCAGGAGAGGAGATGGGGAGAATAGGGAAATAGAGAGAGAAGAGAGAGAGAATGAGAAGAGAGAGAGAGAGAGAGAGAGCAGGAGAGGAGATGGGGAGAATATGGAAATACAGAGAGAAGAGAGAGATAATGAGAAGAGAGCGCAGGAGAGGAGATGGGGAGGAGAGGGAAATAGAGAGAGAGAAGATAGAGGGACACGAAATAGAGAGAGGAGAGGGAATAGAGAGGAGGAGAGAAGGGAGAGAAAGAAAAAATAGATGAAAAAAATGGGAAAAGAGATATATTGTATGGAAACGACAGAGAGAGAGAGAGAAAGAGAGGTTTAACAGCTTGATAATTTCTCAAAACTAAGACAAAAAGGAGGTCAAATAACGTAACACAGCCCAATATGTATTAACATGTTACAACCCGAGGACATGCTGCACATCCACACACACGCATCTTAAAAAATCGTGGACACAAACACACACATTTTGCGGTATGACCAAAGGCCAAGCCGTCTGCAACACGGTTTGTCTGTCTGTCCCCTCAAAAGGACAGCAATCGCAGCTATGGGTGCTATGTGCGTTGTCACCATGAAGCAGAACCACCCCCGGTCATAAAGGAATGCTGCATGCACAGTCTGCACAGCCAGGAACTGCCCGGTGAAATGAACGTTGTGTCGTAGTTGATAAACAGCAATCTATGCATGTAAAAACGTTTTGTCCCCAGTGAATCTATTAGTTACACCAACTTTGTGAAGAGCTTTTGCACTCATAATGTGTTGTGTTGCCAAACACTGTGTGGGTGTATGCGTTGTGCTTGTTTGTGTGCATGTGTGGGCGGCTTTAATGCTGTACCATGTGCATGGGGGTGTTTATAAATGCTGCATGTACATGTGAGGGTGTGATTTTAGGGTGGTCACTGACTCACTGTACAGTATATTTTTGCTAGTATACTTTGAGACAGTTTTTGTATTAAGCCCTATATACTTTGTGTACGATAAATAGCGAAAATAGTAGACATATACGAGCTCACAACACGTCAAAGGGTTGTTAATGTGAAGCACATTGAGTTTGCACCTGCAT
>NC_137606.1:35076035-35108535 GCF_963280865.1 Gymnoscopelus braueri
CTGATGTGACCACATGCACAAAATGTAGGACACACACACACACACACACACACACACACACACACACACACACACACACACACACACACACACACACACACACACACACACACACACACACACACACACACACACACACACACACACACACACAATGAATCTCCTTGTGTTTCAAAGACCGTCAGTGTGCATTGGTTATTTTCCACGCTGATTTGTTTTCACAATGATTTGTTTTCCATTTAAAGTGTATTACTGGTCTCTTTCAAAATTGGCCTGAAAAATCTATCAGGAGACCACAAGAAAGGAGGTGACATTCACTGCCACCATTTTCCCTTTTTCTCCCTTGTACATATAGTGTTTGCATTTGTTGATGACATGCATTGTTGTGTACATTTGTTATACTATGTTGATGAATTGAATACATATATAGGACCACAATGTTAACAAGTCCCCAGGACCTTTTTTGTGTTATCATTTTACATTTCTCACTAATAAAGTATTCAATCGATCAAAAAAAGTATTAACAGGGTATTTGATTTAATTTCATTCAAACATGCACTAAATGTAATAAAAAACGGATAAAACAATAATGACAAAGAAAACAAATGCTAAACATACTCAGTATACAACTCATAGAATACTCATATACAGTATCTTCATATTTCCTTATATCTATAAATCAAACAGACATACCCCTATATCTATACTTACTGTAAATTACATATCAATGAATGAAATATTAATTTAAGAATGAAAATAGGATATGCGGGATGCATAGTGTTCAACATAAGTGACCATCTAAACGTCCTCTCTACGTCTCCCCTCTCACACACTCTGTGTCTTTAAGGCTGATTTACACTTAGTTGCGAGTTGGCGACGTTCACCGAAAATAGCAGATCTACAAGCTCAGAACACATCGCACTGCAGCACGTTCTCAGCTTGCAGATCGGCTATTTTTGATGCGTGACACTGAGACACAACCAAGTATAAACTGAGTCTTTAGTCGTCTGCAGAGAAATAGCATCAGCTGAATCAGCAGTGATGTAGAAATATGATTACGGGACCACAGGGTCCCACAATGTGCAGCACGCTCTGGCCTGTGCATTTCATTCGGGAAGGAGGACTATTGAGAGACGACGCTGTGACACAGGCAGACACGTGTACACACACACACACGCGCGTGCGTGTGTCCTTTACAAGGTAAGACAAAAGTGATGTGTGTGTGATAAGAAGAGGCGCCACAGCAGACAGAGCCCCGAACCTTACACACACACACACACACACACACACACACACACACACACACACACACACACACACACACACACACACACACACACACACACACACACACACACACACACACACACACACACACACACACACACACACACACACACACAGATAAGCATCATCTCCCTCCTCCTGGCTCTGTCCCTCGATGGAGTGAACACACAGAAGAGGGATGGAAAAGGAGAAAGGACACACAGAGAAGAGATGGGAGAGAGAGAGAGAGAGACAGAGAGAGTGAGTGAGTGAGTGAGTGAGTGAGTGAGTGAGTGAGTGAGTGAGTGAGTGAGTGAGGGCGGGCGGGCGGGCGGGCGGGCGGGCGTGCGTGTTGTGCATATGTGTGTAGCTACTACAGTATGAGTGTGTGGAGGGCTGGAGGTGTCCTTCCAGAGGTCAGAGATGTCTGGGGATCTAGAAAGCTTTGATGTGTGAGAATGACATACTGTATCACACCAACGAGAGAGAGAGACAAACTTGGTTTAAGTTGTCACACACACACACACACACACACACACACACACACACACACACACACACACACACACACACACACACACACACACACACACACACACACACACACACACACACACACACACACACACACACACACACACACACACGCTTCTGTACGATCTGCTTTGCCAGAAAGTGCGTTCAAAACAAAAACACGGCAAAACATGCAAAAATAATACATGTTTTTTGTGACAGGACATTTGTGAGCCAGTGTTGTCTGAACGCTGTGGTTTATCTGTGGCAGCATCACGGAGCCTGCAGGGCGCGAGGAATGAGACATGTCTCCATCACAAGACACAGCAGATAAACACTGAAGACACTCCTATCTCTGCCATCGTACAAAAGGCCACAGGATGAAATGTCACGCGTTAAGTGTTGTTTTGTTCAACCCACGCTCGTGCGGTAAATACCACCCGCAAACCTACAGTATGGGTGTGCGCTCGCACACACACTCGCCAAGTACATTCACATACAACTCCTGGGAAGCACACTTGTGCACACTTGTGTACACACACACACACACACACACACACACACACGAGCAAGACAGAGAGACAAACAAACACTCACAGGAGCTTAGTAACAGCATTATCTCTGCCGAGTAGAGACATATTTCAAAAGGTGAATACCTCTGATCTCCCAGTGATTGGATTAGCCTACATCATAACCAGATGAAAGGAGACATGTCGAGAGGGACGCTATCAAAATCACTTGAAAACAAATCAATATAATCCAATGGTAGAATGAGACGTGCCAGTCAGTTGGACGGTCTCTGGGAGGATGGGGACTGTTCCACGTTAACAACATAGGCCTAAGTTGTGTGCGTGTGTGTGTGTGTGTGTGTGTGTGTGTGTGTGTGTGTGTGTGTGTGTGTGTGTAGTAATGTTGAATAGAATAAGTTTGAGTAAAGTACAAGAGAGTAGGCTACAGCAGAGTCAACACTCAACAGAATACAACAGAATCAGTGATGTGTCCTACCTGATCCGGTATCTATGATGTTGGACTGTCCTCTGCGTTCAGCTACCAACCTTGATGAGCCAGGCATGCTCACTGGCTCTGAACGCACTGGCTGGATCCTACACACACACACACACACACACACACACACACACACACACCCTCCTTACTGTCTGTGTTGTGTAGTGTAGTGTAGCGTGACTGTATTAAGTGTGTGTAATGTGCAGTGAGTGCAGCTAAAATTTTGCTTGAGGTATGTCATGATATGATATGCTGTGTGTATGTACTGTGTATAGTGTGTATAGTGTGTGCATTGCAGAGTGCAGTGGTTCTCAAAGTGGGGTCCGTGGACCCCCAGGGGTCCTTGAGGGGGTTACCCAGGAAAATAAAGCATCAGCATCAGTTCAACCACTTCAAACCACTTGGCAAACAGCCAAATACATAATGAATTTGGGGGTCCTTGACATGAAAAAGTTTGAGAACCATTGGCATAGTGCAGTGATTCTCAATAATTCATCGATCATTAAAATAAACATGCTCTGAATGCTTTGAAGATATTCAAGTGGGTCCAGAAAAGTGTGTGACCCACTGGTATGGTGCAATCAATTTTGTTGACTAAAACTATGACGAAAAATGTTTGTCGACTACCTTTTTTCACTGACGAAAACTAAGCTATGATGATTAAAATGATGACTAAAATATATTAACAATTTCGTCAACAAATAAAAACTAGACACAAATGTTAGGGAGGGACTAGTGGAGAAGAGATCCAGTAGAACTAAGACAAGTCATTGTATGCTTGGTTGCACGCAGGTGTCACGTTTCCGAAAATAGCAGATCTACAAGCTCACAGCTTGTAGATCTGCTATTTTCGGGACGCAGCTAAGTATAAATCAGGCATTACGACGCCATCGCGGCCTGCTAAGATACATTTTAGACGACTAAATTAACTGAACTAAAACTAGACTAACACTATAACGTTTCAGATGACTAAAATGTGACTAAAACCAAAAGGAATTTTATTCAAAAGACTATGACTATGACAATTTGCTGTCAAAATGAACACGGGGGTGACAATGTGCTCACCTCAGGCTGTGCAGGTCCAGGTCATCTGTGTCAAAGTCCAGCAGGGGCTGCTGGACGTCGGCCGGTCCCTGAGATTGCAGCACAGAGGACGACGAGGAGATGACCGTGGTCTGGCCCGACGGGTGGATGGTCTTGAACTGGAACTGGGGGCCCATCCACAGCCTGCGGTGGGGGCCCGTGTGGGTCACTATCTCCACCTGCATGGTGGAGATAGACACAACTCATAGGGCTCACTAAAACATTTCTGACAAAAAATGATCATGATAATGAGCTTTATTTATTTATTTATTATAGCACTTTTCATACATCGAAATGCAGCTCAAAGTGCTGTACAAACACAGCAAAATCTAAACGGATGAAAAACAATATGGACAAAAATCTAAAACAGATTCAAACGACTTTCAAAGTGACCATAATAAAAACACGGAATTCTGCAACCAGAGATTGCGTTAGGCCGGTTGATCGCCGAGTTTGGCCGCCTTCATGACAAAAGCCGGAAAATATAATTCCCTCAGGACAGTATAGCTGGTAAAAAACAAAAACAAAAAATACAGCAATTTTTTATCTTTATCACCGCTAATCAGACATGTTTCAAATCCTCTGCTCCCCAATTGCACTCTCAGTCTATTCTACAGTTATGTCTATCCCTCTCCCTCTCCCTCTCTCTCTCTCAAACACACACGTCACAGACACTTTCATAGGAGAGGGCAGTACATACACACAGACTATGAGAAATTACATGTTACAAAAAGATTACATGAAAGCAAGGTCAAAGACAAGCTATGCAACGCAAGTTGTCCTACCACAGATCAACAACAACAATGTACTGAACACGCTTTTGAAGATGAAACATGGCTTTGAGACGCCTAGAGAGACTTCAATAACTGTCCATTAGTGTCACCATGAAGTCACATTGCGTGCAAGTGAAAACACAACATTATATCACAAAACATGGATACATGTAGAGTAGCTTACATGGAATACATCAGGGGTCTTCAACAGGGGTCCGGGACCCCTAGGGAGTCCTCAGAGTTACTAAAGGGGGCGGTGCCAAAGTTTTGTGTGATATGATTTTTTTTTTGTATTAACCACTTGAACCCTCGCATCCCTTTTCTGGAGGAGAACTTTAGCCTAAAATAGCCGATCTACAAGGTCACAACGCCTCGCGCTGAAACACAATTTTATACAATATAGAGGGGGTCCCTCCCTGCTTCATCTCTCTCTCAGCTCATTAAACACAACTTTTTACTAGGCTCTCTAAAATGTTTTGTTTATGTGCTAAATATTGAAGAACATGCTCTGCATATGGACAATACTGATGCTTCAATCTTTGTATGCAAGATCAAGATTGATCGGACAAATGTTTATTTCACAGATGTTTCCTTGCATATTTCAATCAAATGATTGTTTGATGTAACGTTAGCCTAAACTTACTTCATCCTCCATCACACAATGGTGTTGCTTGATAAACATAACTAGATCTACAAGGTAATGTGTTGCATTGCAGGACTCTTGTTTTCCTTTATCAAATCCTAGTGAGCGTTGCTATGCTTCATTGTTGACATGTACAGTAGGCTGCCCGGCGCTTGTTGATAGATTATGCTGAGATGATCAGGTAAGCACAAAGTTAATGAATGTGAATATAAAGCGGTACGCCGTAGCGCGAAAAGACGGAGGCCTGAAACTATTGAGAGAGAGTTACGGTCCTCCTATAGACAACTGTTATAAACAGAGAATATTCACCTAATATTCAAACATGTATTGCCAAAACCAACTTACAGTTGGAATTTGTTTCTGTGTGCTCAGAGATAACAACACGATCAAGAAGAAAGTAACGTGATCGCGTCGTGGGGAGATCAAAGAGTGTCATAACTCTCTCTTTCAATGTGTCTGGACAGAGCCGCCTCCTCTACTTGCCCCTTCACTGGGCTTTTCTCAAACGTGTACCTTGATATGAAGCATCCGTAGTGCAAAATAATATTTATATAGACATGAGACGGAGCCATATCCTATCGTAAAATAAATACATAATAATAATAATTAGACAATGGACCATTTGTGATTTGATTTAATGACTCATCTCTCAACATATGATGTCTCTTCACAGACCTGCTAGGCTCAAAGTATCGATAAGCTCCATAGACAATGCATTGAACCTCGCCACTTTCTCAGAACATGGCAAAATACTGCTGCTGGTGTGAAGTCAGCGTAAGAGGGTAGATACTATCGTACAGTAAGTACTTAGATCTAAAATAAAATGCATGCATGCATGCACCTCATTTTGTCCCCGACACGCTGGCAGTCAGATGAGGACAGCATGCTCTCTGTGTGAAAAGAGGTGACACGCTACACTGTAAACACATTTGTTTACACCATCTATATCAAACTGATGAGAGTGGAGATCTGGGTGTGTGTTGTGTCATATACTGTATGGGTGTGTGCGTGTGAGAGAGAAAGATTGAGGATTTCCCGGGGGATTAATAAAAGTGCAGCAGTGCATCCTGTACATTAGCATTAGCATCATGCTAGCAGAGACACCTCTGTGCCAGTGAGCCAGGCACCCTTTTTGTGTGGACGAGGGGATAGAGCGCCATTAGTGCAGAACTGTTTATGCACACTGGCATTAACACTGACAAAGAGAGGGATAGGGGAGAGGAGGGGAGGTATCTCTGTCTCCTCCTCTCTGCGTCTCCTCTTTGGTTGAGGTTCACCCGCTCCCCGTCTCCTCCCGTTTTTTTTCCGCTGCTCTCCCACGCCAGCGGAGACGTTCCAACTCCCCGCAGCACTTAGAGCTCCTCTTGGTGACACAGTGTTCACATCTCATCATCTTTACTGCGCAGCACAGCGCTCCGTCTCTCACCTCAGTCCATCCCACCGCTCGCAAACTCTTTGCACTCTGCCTGCCAGGCGCTAACATCCCACAATGGAGTGATGGCTTACGCTCTCTTAATTCATCAGCTCCTCTGTGTGTGTGTGTGTGTGTGTGTGTGTGTGTGTGTGTGTATGTGTGTGTGTGTGTGTGTATGTGTGTGTATGTGAGTGATTTGGGGTGGGGGTTGGGGACACAGCTGTGCAAATTAGGGCACAGAAGACAGGAAG
Organism: Gymnoscopelus braueri; assembly: GCF_963280865.1. Taxonomy (NCBI): domain Eukaryota; kingdom Metazoa; phylum Chordata; class Actinopteri; order Myctophiformes; family Myctophidae; genus Gymnoscopelus; species Gymnoscopelus braueri. The sequence goes on from NC_137606.1 coordinate 35,082,984, forward strand.
AGGATTGTCACTGTGTGTGTGTGTGTGTGTGTGTGTGTGTGTGTGTGTGTGTGTGTGTGTGTGTGTGTGTGTGTGTGTGTGTGTATGGTCAGTTAACACCATCAGTGAAACACCCAGCCCTGCAGCAGAACAGCTGCCAGTGCGTTCTCTTCGCGGTGAAGTTGAAGGTCCAGATGTTCCGGGCCCCATCTCTCTCCCTGCTGTCCTGTGACATATTGCCTGTGCACTGCGCTGACAGCATGCGTTACCCACAGTGCACTGCTCCCAAAAGTCAGCCCGAACTAATCGAGGGCCGACGCCTACTGCACGTCGCAGCAGCAAATCTAACGAGGGTGAGTGGTGAGCCGCCACCTCGAGTGCATCGTTCGTATACTGACAAAGATGGAGTCAAACCGTGATGTCAGAAGAGTTGGCCGTCTTCCTCCTCCTTTGTCGCTGTCGGGCAAAAACCTTACAAAAACCATACAAAAACCTTACAAAAACCATACAAAAACCTTACAAAAACCTTACAAAAACCTTACAAAATAGTTACTTGGTAAATAAAATGGTAAATGGTGCATTTATATAGCGCTTTTATCCAAAGCGCTTTACATAGATTGTGCATTACATTCACACACACCGATGGCGGAGGAAACCATGCAAGGCACCAACCTGCTCATCGGGAGCAATTAGGGGTTCAGTGTCTTGCTAAAGGACACTTCCGACACTAACTCTGGGGGAGCTCTGGATCGAACTGGGAACCTCACGTTCCCATCCGGCCACTCTACCCCTGAGCCACTGCCACCCCCCCCCCCCCCCCCACACACTTTTCAGGGAATAGAAAAAAGAGCCTGTATTTCAATGGATCCAATGTAGTTATTATTTATTGGTGAAATATTTATAAAACCCACAGACAGATTTAGCCACTTTCACTTCCAAAAATGTTCCAAAATAGCTAAAACAGCCGATGCGACACATTGTGAGCTTGTAGATCGGATGTTCTCGCTGCTTTTGCACGACACTCTTGTAAGACAAAGTATGGCATTAATTTAGAAAAAAACATACGTTGAAATATGGAGATACATGGTTTCTGCCCGACAGCAACGACATGTCACAAACACTATCCATCCAGGGCAAATTGACAGCTGTCATTGAGATGCAGGGGCAGCGGGTGGCCTCTATACTGCACTCTGTCAGGAGGACGCAGCGCTTTGTTCATACAGTCTGAGAGCCTCTGACACAGACAGGCAGCAAATGGCTCCGCATGGCAGCAGGCTAAACAACTGACACACAGGGTCACAAACCTCACATTTCATTAAGGGATGGCCGATCAATCCCAAATCCCAACCCAACGCCAAAATGCCTACTGATAATCTAATGAAAGCCACTGATATGATATAATGAAATCCACAAGACAGAGACTGGACTCTAATTCAATCTGGCCATTCTTATCCTATACGTATTTAGCATTTCTCTACATGCAGGACTATTGTGCCTTACTTGACCCAGCCTTTTCATCCAAGTTCTTTCAGGGATCTTGCCTGAAAAGGCCTTTATCTAAGATTAATCTACAACACTATGTTCTCCTTGGGCAGTTTTTTTTAAATCATGATTTCAATAGTAATGCCATTTGTGTAGCTAGTGCAGATGTTGGAGGGGTCTGATATTCTGTGATGACAGATGCTGAACTGTCATACAAACCGAGTCCATACGCATGTCATACGTGCGTAGCGCTGTGTGGAAGAGTCAGACGTAGCAATCTCTTTATAAACTGCACTAATGAGACCAACACTACTTTACCACTATAATGTTGGTATAACGAAGGGATTCCCTGGAATATATTTTACATGCAAAGCTTATCAACTATGAGGCAATAGTTGCTGGGCTGCGGCCGACAGCAGCAAATTATAGTGTACTGTAGATCCCATACACCGCATAGACATATTGTCCCCGATTGGCTAGCTCCATTCCACAGCTTGGTGGTCGTGCATCCCATAGCCTGGAGGGACGATGGGTTTGAGATGATCAATTTGCTAGAACAGCATTGCCGTAGGTGACCGTGACCGATGTGAAAAATATTCGTGATTCCTTGCTGGCAGCATGCACATGAAATTTGACGCTGAACAGTGTTATAGTTTGCGAGTTTACCTGCGGACAGTCAGACAACATACACAGACACACAGGGGTGAAAATAATAACCTCACCCTTGACCACCGTCCCGGCAGAGATAATGGACACAGCCAACTTGAATAGCACTGACGCCCTCACAACGATCAGGCCAAGCTCAATCTGGCAGTGCCAGTGACTGCATTACCCATGACACCGTCACCAACTACCCACCTTCACCACCTTATTCTGTGCAATGGAAGGTTTGGCTCCTGGCAAACTATCACGGTGAATACTAACCAAGGCATCTGCAGGGTAAAGTGGGGCACATTTCACCGATTCAATTATTCATGTCTTGGAATTATTGATGGTGCAAATGTAAGGAGTTTACCTGTCAGCACCAGGGCCTGAGCGGCATGATGGGTAACCAAACTGAACACAGCGGGGTGCGTGTTCCATTTACCTCACAACATTTTAAAAGAATAACTGTTAACCACATCATGAACCCACTTCCGTATTCCCGTCCCTATTCTGGGCATGTCATAATAGGCAAACATTCAAGAACATAGCTGATCAAAATTACAAGCTAACAAAGGGTTGTGAACTTAAGTACTGTAAATAGGGTTTAACTTGTTTAAGACAGGGGCTTTCACATTTTTTTCATGTGACGGACACCCAAATTGTCATTATTATCATATGAAAATTCCATACATCAAATTATGTTTTATTTCTTAAAATAAGAATAAGCAGCTTATGATAAGGACCAATGCAAAAATACTTAAATACAAATACAGCAACATGGGACACATTTTTGTTTTGATCTAAGATCTGAGGAGAGACAAAGTAAGCCATGTGGACCAGTGGGAAAGTGCAAGCCAGGATCCCATTGAATTACAAATTCAAAAGCTAAAGTGGAGTTGGATCGGACAAACCCTCAGAAAACCTGCCACAAACATCACCGACAAGCCCTGAAATAGAACCTCTAAGGAAACATTTAAGTAACAGATGAATAAAGAAGTGTCAACTGGGGAGATCTCGAAAGAACCGCCAACAACCAAGTGAGAAATGGAGGACATTTGTCAGTGAAGGGCCCATGAGCAAAGGGCTTAAGTCAAGTCAAGTCAAGTCAAAAGAAAACAAAAGAAAACCTAAACGGTTTCCCAGATAGTTTTGACAGATGACAATGATGCAGGTGTCTAAGCAGTCATGGACAAAACATGAACTCTAATTTAGTTTATAATTAGCATCATTATATGAAAAATGTTGACTTTGTATGCAAGAACCTCTAGAATGTGCATGTACAGTACAGTATGTGTGGTATATGCTGTGTGTTATTTGTAAACCCCAGCTCCAATTATCTGTCGAGAATAACAGAAAAAACAGAATAACAGAACAACCAGAGAATGAAGTAATTATATAGATATTCATAAAAAAAATATTTCTAAATGTGACCAAACACATTATTTAAATTGTATACCAATGAAAGTTTTTGCAATTATGATAACAAATTTAAAAAAAAAGCAGAGAAAAGAAAAGTTCCAGTTTGGGAACTTTTGTGTGTTCTTGTTGTGTTGATGTTCTTCTGAGGTGTTTGTTTGGAGAGTTACCGGCCACCAAACCAGGAACCTTCCTGGTTCCAAGCAGCCACTCTACCTCCTGAACCACTGCTGCTAGTCCCATGAGGGGCCTGCAGAAAAGGAGGTGGCCTAGTACAGACCCCTGGGGGACTCCATGGTCAATTAAGTATATAGGTTTAACTGATTAAACGTTCACAAAGACGGGAAGGATCTAAGTGTCATGATTAAAGCGTAATGACTCTTGCAGCGCAGTGCTGTGTGGAGTCTTTAACCCATTCAATTCGGGAACGCATCACTTTAACCCATTAAGACCTGAGGCCGCTTCTAAACATTTTTTAAATCCTAACAGTTTTTCGGAAAAAAAATGTAAAATTCTTTTTTCACGATTTTTCAAAAATAGCAGATCTACAAGCTCGTAGCGCGGCACTCGGTGCCGCGCTATGAGCTTGTATATCTACTATTTTTGAATAGCCTAAAGAAATCTAAAAGTGACACAGATGCGTTCCAGGTATTAACTCTCTCAGTGCCACGCCCCGACATATCCCGAGTTTTTCCCGAGTACCCTCAGTGCCAGCACGAGAAATCCCGAGTTTTTACTTTTGACTGTGGTCGCGCTATTCTGTATATTTTTCATGATCACTTTCGCTTCCTGACTACATCAGACTCACCCGGAGCCGGATGTAAAAAAAAATAATTCATTTCCGGGTCACGTTGTTTTTCTCCGGTGATTTTCGGCCAGAATAGGGAAAGTCACGGTTTTTCACACGGTATAAAAAGCGAACGGAGAGGTCCACGTCTACTCTCTTTGGTCTGGGTGACGATCAGTCATCGTAGTCGTGTATCGCATCGTAATTTAGCCTGATCAACGATTGTCAAAATGTCAACATCCGGTTAGGACCGGATATGACGTGAGCCTGTTTGGGAGGGGGTGAGTGAGCCAGCGAGGTCATCAATGTGTCGATTTGTTGCTCTCTACTGGTAGAACTGTATTATGGGTTTAAAACCCCAATCAGATCATTTATTTGAATGAAAAATTACAAAATTTAAAAATTAAAAAAAACGCAAATTCCTGGCAGTTTGGGAGTACTTTATGAAAATACTCTTGGCACTGAAAGAGTTAATGGGTTAAGATTTCTTTGGCTATTCAAAAATAGCAGCTCATGACTCATTATAATTTTCTCCATCAGCTTTATTACACACCTCAAAAGTTACATAGATATAATTCTGGGATATCAGATTTATGTTTTAGGTGTAGCACAGAAGAAGGCTCCTTTTTGCATTGTACAATGCAATGTATAAAAGTTAAAACATTCTGGTATGATTTCTGTGACACACTGGCTAAAATTATAGAGGCTCCCTTCCCGTTAGACCCTGAAGTCTGCCTCTTAGGCAATTTCACTGCTATCAGTGCAAAACTAAGAAGACACAAAATTAAATTTATAGAGGTGGCACTTGGAGTGGCTAGGAAGTGCATTGCAATAACATGGAAGTCTGACTCCCCCCTCGGCATTGCGAGATGGTTCTCAGAAATGAACAGTTGTGTCCCTCTTGAGAAGATTACTTATAGCTTAAGAAATGGGTTTGACACTTTTTTGAAGATTTGGCAGCCTTATTTGGACTATGTGGAAACGTTGTCCCTACCTCAACCTGTATCAGAGATGGAATAGGTTGTTATCTACAGCTATCTCGGTCTAGATCTATTATTTCTCGAAGCTACTTAATGTTTTTACAACAGATTTGTCTCTTCTTAATGTTCCTTTTCTTTCTTTTTTGTACCTTATTTTTTTTTTTTTTGATTTTTTTTATCTGTGCTGTCCTTTATGTATGTGGATTTGTATGTGGGGAGGAGGGAGGGTTGTGGGGGGGTTGTATGTATGTATGTATACTTTGTGAAAAATTAAAATGAAAAATAAAATATTCAAAAAAAAAAAAAAATAGCAGCTCATAGCGCCTGGAATGAAGCATTTTGAGATGGGGGTACTGCGGGCCAAATACATATCATTTTGGCAGTCCTTGACAGGAAAAAAAATTACTTTGAGAACCACTGATATTATAGCAACATACGTTTTTTCAAAAAACTGTTGGGTTTTAGAGGACATAAAAATATATATATTCCAAAGATTTGCAATAAAAGTAGCAGATCTACAATCTCATAGTGCGGCACAGAGTTCCGTGCTATGAGCTTGTATATCTGCTGTGTATATATATATATATTGTGTATATCTCTGCTGTCCGGCAGCAACCAGCTAACTCCAAAATGTTCATTTTTCAGGAAATGACAAAAAGAAAAAGAAAGTGGAGTTAGGAGGTTTTGTTTATCATTGATAAGAACAGCTGATTGGACCTCCAAGCTCACAATGAGGTTGGAGGTCAAAAGGGGGTGGAGCCTGGAGTCAGCTAAACCAGCTAACTCCACCCCCCTTTGGTGGAGTTAGCTGGTTTAGCAGAAAGTTTGAGGATCTAATGGAGTTAGCTGGTTTAGTCAGAAGCACTTTTTAATACTTTTAATTGGTTCAATAATGTTTTAATCAGCACACAGACGTAAAGGGTGTTCAATGGCCCGGATTTATGGAAAAAAATGCAAAAGCAGAAAAATGGAGTTAGATGGTTCCTGCCAGACAGCAATATATATATATGTATACATATATATACATATATACATATATATATGTATATATATATATATATATTTTTTTAACAAAGATATCTGCAAATTTTTTTAATAGCCAAATAAATCTTAAAATGATGCGTTCCCGGTCTTAATGGGTCAAATACGAACATCTTTTGTTAGGAACTGCAGCACTGACGGGTACTGTGTCATCATGGCTGTACCCAGGTCTGCTCCTAACGGCTTGGGTGTGTGCGAAAGCGTCTGTCTCACCTGAGAGAGCCACTCCTCGTCTTCCTGTCCACTGTGGTCCGATGCCAGGCTGTCGTATGACTCATGACGCGTGATGGGGCCTGGGCTCCCTGGGGGCACCACTGAAAGCACACACACACACACACACACACACACACACACACACACACACACACACACACACACACACACACACACACACACACACACACACACACACACACACACACACACACACACACACACACACACACACACACACACACACACACACACGAGAGAATCAGAACCTTTTGGCATGTGACTGCAGGCGTGTTTGCTGTTCTGAAATGAAAAGGAGTGAGTGAAATCGACAAGAGGGAGTTAAGCACTTGCAACCTGCGTCCCTAATATGGGCCTGTCATTATGGGCGAAAGAACTGTCAAAAAATGTACCAAAGTTTTGACAACAGGGCTTAAGCGTTCAAACGTGCACGTCCCTCTAAACATGCAGCATGCAGCCATGTGGGCCGATCACATGCGTGCCTCAGTGCATGTGAGAGCATGTGTAAGGACAAGTGAGAGGCAACATGTGTGTCTGGCTGCACCTCAGTGTGTGTGCACCCATGTGTGTCGGTGCCCGTCAGCAGAGAGCGAGAGCGAGAGCGAGAGAGAGAGAGAGAGAGAGAGACTCAGACAGATGGAGCACTTGCAGGCTTGAATAAGCAGCCGTGGAGAATGAGCCCTGATGTCTCTCTCTCTCTCTGCCCCTTCCCTCCCTCCCTCAGGGATACGTCTTTGTTTAACGCGGGAAGGAATAATAAAGTTGTCAAGTTCACATCTGGTGCACACAAGGATGTGATGTCTTCATCTCTCTCTCACACACACACACACACACACACACACACTTGACAAGCATACATATACGTTTTATTTATGTACGTAGATAAGTATGCACACAGACACATGCATACACATGCACATCTGCGTACACATACTGTAATTTACAGGCATATGCGATACATACATGCAGCCATTTGCATATACATACATGTATACGGTAAACGCTCATGCGCAATCATGAGCACACACATACACACACACACAAGTGTGCGCATGCAGGTACGTGTGCCAGGTGTAGAGATGTTCTGGTGAGTTTGACACACTATAAATACTGATGCTCTCTGACACACAACTCACACCTGCTGCTGTGTGTGCGTGTGCGTGTGCGTGTGTGCGTGTGTGCGTGCGTGTGTGCGAGACAGAGAGAAAGGGGTGAAGTAGGTAGGAGTGAGACAGAGAGGGCGAGAAAGAGAGAGAGGAGTTTCTGTGCTGATCTTCTGATAGCCTCATGAAGAATAAACCCTGTGTTGAGTTACTTATTAAACAAAATCAGGACTCCTCCTCTCTCTCTCTCTCTGTCTCTTTGTCTGTCTCTCTGTCTCTGTCTCTCTCTCTCTCTCTCTCTTGCTCTCTGACCCTTGGGGCCAATAGCTGTTCCCTAATTAATTATTGATGCTCGGCAGCAGTTGGTTGGCCGGCTGGATCAAGTTTCCAGAAGGGTGTGTGTGTGTGTGTGTGTGTGTGTGTGTGTGTGTGTGTGTGTGTGTGTGTGTGTGTGTGTGTGTGTGTGTGTGTGTGTGTGTGTGTGTGCGCATGTGTCTGTGTTGGAAAGGGAAAGGGAGGTGATTCTCATTGGCCAGATTGTATAGGCAGCGCTGTGGGAAGCTAGTGGTCATCCCTAAGGGTCAAGCTAAGAGACAGCCTTCTGTGTGTGTGTGTGTGTGTGTGTGTGTGTGTGTGTGTGTGTGTGTGTGTGTGTGTGTGTGTGTGTGTGTGTGTGTGTGTGTGCGTGTGTGTGTGCGTGTGTGTCAGGAGGCAGACTGACCCCCAGTCAGTTACAGACATACAGTATCTAGCCATCTTGTCCGGCCAGTCGACCGCTGTGGTCTCCATTACTGTTTCTCTTAAGAGAGAGCATCAATGCCGCTGTCTGACACGGAAAATCTTTTAAGTGCAAATGCAAAGCACGAACACTCAAAGACGTACATCTACAGCAGAAATTATGTCAATAAATGCAGTGAATTACTGCACAACACTTATGAAAACCAGTTGGAAAAATGAACGGAATACGCTCAAAACTGCTGAACGAGCGAGTCAGCAAACCCAGGTCCTGTGTGCTTCGGTGATGTGATGATGATGTAAAAACTAAGAGAGCATCATCATCTATTTCAATAATTAAAATAATTCAAGCCTGCCCCCTTCAAAAATTAACAGCTTGTTGGGTTGATCTACATGAGAACTCTGATTGGCATTCCTCAAGAAACACCCTCATCTTTTGCCACACACACAGGCCAAAAAAAAAAGAAAATCTATCCTGGATGGGTCTATAATAGAGGCGTCTGTGTCAAAGAGCTTTTATTGACTGTGGAGGAAGCAGTGTTGTGCTGTGCTGAGCAGAGGAACCGTGTGTGTGTGTGTGTGTGTGTGTGTGTGTGTGTGTGTGTGTGTGTGTGTGTGTGCGTGTGGGTGCGTGTGGGGGTGCGTGTGTGAGGTGGTGGTAGCCGGTGGCCCGTTAGCCAGGGCAGTGAAGCAGGAAGGCAGAACAAGAACAAAGCCTGGCCAGGTATTGATGTAGCCTGACCCCCGAGGGCCTGGGGCCAGGGGGGGCCAGAGAGGCCGATCTCCAGGGACAGATAAGGAGGCTAACGATCTGATATCTCTGGAACACAGAGTGGACACAGGATAGAAGTCTCCTCCCTTCGTTCTCTGTCCCCCCTGTCTATCTCTTTTTCTGTCTCTCTCTCTCAGCATTCATTTGATTTCGTTTGATTTTTTCCCCCCCTTTGTTTTCCTTTTCTCCTCTCCTCTATTCTGATCCTCTCCTTTCACTTTGTCCTCTCCGCTCCCCTCGTCTCACATTCCTCTCTTTCCAGTAGTACTCTGGCATAGCTTAATCATTATATATCCTTCAAGACCAATGTGACTGACAGTTCCTTCATTCAGCAAGAGCTCCACTTCCCCCATCCTCTCTCTCTCTCTCCCTCCCTCCCTCTCTCTCTCTCTCTCTCTCTCTCTTTGATTACTGACCCAGTCATGGCGCCAGGGTCTCTCTTTACCAAGCACCTGATGCTCCAAAACGCTCGCCCCGGACCCTCTCTCTGGGCAATTAGGGCTATTGATGGGGTAACTGTGGCTGGGCTGCCATGGGTTTCAAAGACCCAAGAGAATGGCCAAGCCAACACACCAGGTAGTCAGTCAGTCAGTCAGTCAGTCACCTAGCCAATCAGTCAGCCAGCCAGCTATCAAATAAGTCAGTCAGTCAGTCAGCTAGCTAGCCACACAGTCTCCACAATTAGCACATTACGACACAGGGGGATGTGAGTCTCTGGCTACTGTTGTTGCCAGGCTCAAAGGAGCCGGACAGAAATCCTGGAGGTAAATTATTCACTTGCTTGTTTGCTTCAGAGTGACTTTGTGGCCAGAGAGAGAGAGAGAGAGAGAGAGAGAGAGAGAGAGAGGGGAGAGAGAGAGAGAGAGAGAGAGAGAGAGAGAGAGAGAGAGAGAGGTGTCCCAAGTCTCCCAATATATATACCGCCAACAGCCAGCTAAACACTGTCCTCCCAGAAAGAAAGAAAGAAAAAGAAAAAATGGAAGCTAAAGAATTAATGTAGCAACTGAGACTGTACAAAAAAACTCACATTCATCAAGGAGGCCTGCTACTGTTATTCCAACCATTACAGCTTTGAAACCCACTGCAGACACCTCAGGGGTAACACAAAATACAGTCCATTCATTTACTCCTCTCATTTCATTCCGGGTAGAAAGGGAGAAGGGAGGAAAGAGACAGAAGTGAGAGAGAAGGCCTCTTTCCTTAAAGTGCTTCAACAGCCCTAAAAGTGAGGATTTCTTCAAGCATTGAAAACTGGACAGAAACAGCATTTATGAAGCCAACTTGTAATATCTCCTCCTCATCTGTACCTCTGTGTGTGTGTGTGTGTGAGAGAGAGAGAGAGAGAGAGAGAGAGAGAGAGAGAGAGAGAGAGAGAGAGAGAGAGAGAGAGAGAGAGAGAGAGAGAGAGAGAGAGAGAGAGAGAGAGAGAGAGAGAGAGAGAGAGAGAGAGAGAGAGAGAGAGAGAGAGAGAGAGAGAGAGAGAGAGAGAGAGTGAGTGAGTGTGTGTGTGTGTGTGTGTGTGTGTGTGTGTGTGTGTGCGCGCGCGCGTGCACTTGGCAGGGTGTGTACCAGAGCCTGTACATCTCTGTCAGTCTTATCTTCCCCAGGCAGCGGTGTGGAGCTGCTGGGTGGTGCCAGCGGTTGGCTGGGGGCAGATGGACAGGTGGAGATAGTGACCGTGAAGTGGCGCCACGGCTGCCTTTTATCATCCCGTCCTGGAGGCTCCGGCTGGCCTGACCTCGGCCCTGTGCACTCCTCCTTCCTTCCCTCCCCTCTGCTCCTCTCTCCTCTCCCGGCGTACTGCATTTTTAATCAGGCCGGGTCATCCAATATAGAGCCACGAGACCAGAGACCATGAGCTGTCAATCAGCACTCTGGCGTTCCTGGGTCAGATTCAGAGAGTCAGATGGACCCTCTGCTTGTATTCGACAGTTAGCCGGGTCAAGACTCGCTCTGGCAAGCGTAGATATTTCTTTTCATTTGGCGTCACTACTTTTGAGCTTCCGTCGGCTTGACTTTATCTACAGAACTCTCTCTTTCATCCTCTTGATTCCACTCTCCTCCTATTCCTTTCTCCTCTGCGGCCCGCCGTATCGCCAATGTAAACTAGACCTTGATAACACAGTTTGTGTTGCAGGGGATAGGAGGGAGGAACGCGCGTGTGTGCGCGCACGTGTGGACAAGTGCAGTGTGCTGCTGAACCTTACGCTCAGAGAGAGAGACAGCTGGACAGGGTGCGTATGTCTGTGGTGTAATTTGTCCCGGGGTCAAATTGACCCTCTCTCCCGGATCACATCTCTCCTTTTCTGTGCCAAGCACCACTCCCCGGAGAACATAGAAGGCCGGCGCGGCCAAGCGTGCCACAAACAGGATGCAGGAGTCACTGCTCGGGTGCAAAGCTCCCAGATGGAAGGTGGCACTGTGCAAGTCCGCCTGCATAGGTGGTGGTGTGTGTTGTGTGGCACATCGGCCAGAGGGCGGATGGCAGCGGACCAAGAGGCTGTACAATTCTGTGCATACTGCCTTGCCCTCGCTTCAGCTCACGCCACATCATGTGGCTGGGCTGCAGTATGAAGGCAGAGAGCGGCCCGAGTTATGTGCCTATCACTAATTGGATGTAAATATTAACGCAATGACTCCGTCTCATTATGTGCCCCCTCTACCTCTGCTCATATTGCCTCTGCTAATCGTCATGGCTCTGACACTACCAGTTAGACCTGGGGCGCAGCACAAGTGAACGGAGATGAGTAGGGAGATTATTGGAGATGCAACGGCCGCTCACCCCAAGCCTCCTACAAGAGCTAATTACCGAGTTAGTATTTACAATGTGGTGCGTGCAGCGAGGCTGGCTGATTCCTGGAGACAGATTCATTACATGTGTGGCCATCCGTGGCCACTCCATGGACTGGAGGACTAGCCTTTCGGATGTCAACCTAAAGTGCTTTTTGCTCTTTGGACTTGTTATTGAATTAGAGGGAGTTTGGGGGCGTGTGCTAATTAGTGTGAGTCTATTAACATCGTGCTAGTGTGTCCAGGAGCAGGCAGTGACGCGGCCAGCGACAGAGGCTGGGGTTAAGGCGCCGCACTGAACGGAAAAGCTGATAGTCTGTCTGATAGGGTGCAGAGGACTTGAAATGGAAAAGATGCCTTATCTCCCTCTGAGGACTTGGGGAGAAGAGAAGTTATGGCCACTGCCTGAAAGGGCCCCTTCTCAGCATGTGGCACCAATAAGAGGCTGACGACTAGCTTCCAACAGGGAGTCAACATGGCAAATCAATAGAGCATGGACCAGCGCCCCTCTGACTAATGGTGAAAAAACACACACACACACACACACACACACACACACACACACACACACACACACACACACACACACACACACACACACACACACACACACACACACACACACACACACACACACACACACACACACACACACACACACACGCCAACGCACAAAAAAACAACATACATGCTCGGGAGTGAGAGTGTGCCTGCCTTAACAGTATGGTGCATAAATAAATAAATACATGAGTGCACATCATGTATCTGAACAAAATATACATACTAAAAAAGCACACTATACTATACAGTGTATGCTGCTGCTTCTATTTTCTACATCAAGTATAGTAAGTATACTTTTCTACATGAAATGTATTTAAATTCACAAATACTTCTCTCATGCCAGATCAAATGTATTATTTCAGGTTATATTTCCTCATTCAGGCTTGAAATCATAGTGCTGCTGACAGGAGAGCGTCGGTGATGCTGTTGTAACCATAGTAATCATTTCTCTGGCTTCTGAGTATAGAACAGAAGCCTTAATTGACCAAATTGCATCTATTATGAGCAAGTTCTTAGTGTGGATTGTGAGGAGTGTTTTAATAATATGTGGCTCCATCTGTGTCCAGAATCAAATCAACAGTCATGTTTGAAAGACTGAAGATAAACAATAATTTGTGTCAATCCACAATCTGTGTCAGTGATGTAATGAATAAAATGTGCGTACTGTAAGTATTTCAGTGTATTCAGAGTCAGACCATTGTAGCAGAATGTGATGCCCCATGGGAAAACAGACGTGTGTAGTTGTTGTACTGTTTATATTGTCTGTAGCGTTTTGTTTACATGCGTTTTCTCTGCAGACAAATGTTTTGTAGTTCACTTGGGTCAGATGAAATAACAATGAGTTTGAATGAATTGAATATACAGTGTACACACACACACACACACAGGTCGGTATTTCTACGCTTGTGAGGACAGCAATGGACTAGGATGGCTAATTTTAGATTTACCATTTTTCTTGCTATTTTGAACCCTAAACCTATCCTTAAATCTAAGCCTAATCCTAACCCAAATGCCTAACCCTAAATCTAGCCCCTAAATGCCCAGTCCGGTAACACTTGCTATGCATCCCATGTCTATAATGCATTATAAACATACTTATAATCCATTATAATCTATAATCTAAAATGCAATGTAATCTGCTCATAAAACTGTATAATTACAGGTATAAGAAATCATGAGGTAAGGTAATACACTATGATCCTTGACACCCAAAAAATGTGAGTGTCTATTATTGCACATCCTCATGTTATTGCACATCATGTGATTATTGTTATAAAGCACTACTATAAAGGCCTTTAACTATAATTATAGTGTTATGAGCAGATTATAAATGCACTGCATGCATTATAAATATGCTTATAATGCAATATAGACATGGGATGCAAAGCAAGTGTTACTCCAAATCCTAACCCCGATCTGAATCTTTTCTTAATGGTTACCTTACCTCTTGACCTTACTGTAAGTCTTTGCTAACCTGGAAAACAAACCTTTTCCTGTGGTGTCTGGCATTTTGGACCTCACAATGCAAAACACCTCAAACTGTTGGACCTTAAAAGGACAGCAATACCTGCACGCGCACATTCACGCGCACGCATGCACGCACAGACGCATATATGGGGGAGGTGGGATATGCAGCACTTACATCCAGCCAGCAGGTACTGGTAGTACTGAACGAGGTCCGACGACAGCACCAAGGGATGGTTGGAGTTGAAGGGAGGCTGTAGCTCGTTCCATTGAGGCGTCCTGTTCCACAAACACAAGTCAGACAGGGAGACGTTATAGAAGGTTTCACCCTGCTGAGCATCAAATGGACTCCAGTCCCTCGCGTCTGATGCCGCAGCACATGTGTCAACGTCTGGAGTGCACGTTGTGCAGAGTACATGTTGCGCTACATAACCTCTGATCACAGGGAAACGATGCCTTTTTGCATTGCTACACATGCCAGGAATGGCACCCTGCCAACGCCGCACATTGTCTGCATCTATGCTGTGGTCGTGTGTACTGTACAGTATGTCTATGCACAGTATGTATATCTGAGTCCATGCTAGAGCCTGACCGGAGACAGATTTCTGGGTGGAATGCTGATCCCGATTTTTTTGGAGAGTCCTAGACCAGTGGTTCTCAAACCTTTTCATGTCAAAGACCCCTAAATTAATATGGACCCCCATCTGAAAATTGCCAGGAAACCCCCATACAAGATTTGTTTCTTTCCAAATAAAATTTATTTATTTTCAAAGATTTATTTTATAATAGCATTGGCGATTGGCTATTTTTAAATGGCCAATGTACGTGTATACGGTTAATCTGAAGGACCCCTGGGGGGGGTCTCCAGACCCCACTTTTAGAACCACTGTCCGAGATGTTTTGACTAGGGCTGGGACTTTGACTGATTAATATCGATTAATTAATTACAGAAATTGAATATGGCTCGTTTAAAAAAATAAAATAAAAATCCGAGCTACTGTAGATGTGTTTTTCTAAATCTCATAACATTGGAGGGAATGGAGTGACTTTTTTTGGGATGACGTCATTTCTGGTTCTAGCCTTCTCTCGCAGTCAAGGGATCATTCATGGGTTGGCGAAGAGCGCCCTCTAGCGTAATTTCTTTTTTAAATTGACGGAGATCTCCGTCAATGACAGGGAATGTTAAGCTTATGTATTCATTCACTATTCATTGATTCAATTGTATACCAAAATCCATTTGAATTGAAAACATTTGCTTCTAAGGTCAAATAATGACATGCGATTAAAATGTGATTAATTTCTATTAATTAATTACAAAGCCTTAAATTAATTAGATGTTTCTTTTTTTATGGAGTCCCAGCCCTAGTTCTGACAGATAGGCCTATAAAAAGTGCAACATTTTCCAATCATTTTGAAAAAAGATTTTTAAAAAGTTTTTATTTGAGAACGTTTATTGATTGATTGATTGATTGATTGATTTCTTTATTCCTATGTCCCATGTCAACTTATTTACTATCAAATCAGTTTGATAGAGCAGACAAGTGTCTGAGGAATGTGACTTCCTAAATCCTGATTGAAATTTGAACATACGGTCATGGGATAATAGATAGGAGTTGATCTGTTTCCATTACATTTTCTTTTGATATTGAGTTTAAAATTGAAACAGGACGGTAGTCTAATTTGGGGTCTAATTTGCTTCCTTTTTTGTAGATAGGAATAACTCTGGCCGATTAATTTTTTATTTTATTTTATGTATTGACAAATTGATTAAAAATGTAATACCAAGGAGTAATAGCAAGGAGTAATCTTCTGCTGCGTCCAGCAGTTTATGCAAGTTAAGTTTTAAACATAAAAAAACAAAAATAAACAAATAACTTTTTGATCACTATAGTTTTAACACATTGACTGCCAGAATTATTTGAGATTTTTAGCTGTTGCCTGCCAGAGATTTTTCATTGAAAAAAAAAAGTACTCAGGAGCCGAGAAACAGAATTTTTAAGTTTTAAGTTAACAAGGAAGTGGGTAGGAGTCTAAATCTTCGAAAAATCATATCTCCTTGGTTTTTTTTTTTTTTAAACGCAGATCTGCGTTCTTGGCAGCCCACGGATTTATTAAAAATAGAACGCATATATGTGTTCTTGGCAGTCAATGTGTAATAAAAGGAGCACTTCACTCATTTTCCACCATCATTCTACAGATAGTTACAACCTCGCATTGTGATTGGCTGAGAGGCATTCTAATGAGTGCCAATATCTCAAAATACAGCACTCCGAATGCATCCACCATGTTTACCTTATCTATTATCCCTTTATTGCTTTCTAATCATACACATATTTGTCACAAAATACATACTGTGATACCACTGGCCTCATGCCTATGACTGGAGGACACCTGTTGTTGTGTCTTTATTTTTAATAAAACCATATAAAAAGCAATTTGGCACTGTAATATTGTCATGGCTAGTCAAGCCACATGGCTTTGTTCAAAGTGGGTTGATTGTGCGGTCTCTACCTGACTAGAGTCCAGCAGGCACGTGGACAGGTGCTGAGCTCCAGAGGGGTGTCGTCGCTGATCTTCTGCGCCGTGCTGATTGGCCGAGGCTCCAGCACGTGCTCCACCAAGGTACCGTAGCAACTGAGGATGTAGAGAGAGTCCACTACGGACTGTCTGGACTGATCTGGAGGGAGGAAAGGGAGGTAAACTCTACTGTGGACCTTTAAAATGAGACTCAGGCAACCTCGTGCCCATAACCAGAAAACGACTCGAGGTCAAAGATCACTCCTGAAGGCAGTAAAATATTTACAGAGGTTGTGTCCCCGACATTAAGCATGTCGTTATGACTTAATGTGACTGACTGGTTTGGACTGTGCGTTTTGAACCGACTTGCGTGCTGAGTCTAGGTTGAGGGGTGGGGTGCAGTTTAAGAGAGAGGCCTTGGGCTCACCTTTCTCTCTCTTCATGTTAGGGTTGGTGATGAACCAGGAGCGTGAGGAGGCAAAGAGGGCGGCCACGCAGAACTCCCCTCCACTGGACTTGCTGGGCGAGATCTGAGGCGGTGGCTTAGCTTTGCTTCAGAGGGGACAAACAGAAACATACAGGGGTACGGTGAAAATGGACGCATGACCAATACACAACTACCGCCGTACACAACGGCAATCAGAGAGTAAATTATAACTTTGAATAAGCAGTGACAGGGAGCGAAAGGACATTTTGAATGATTTGAAATTGTACTCCACACACGAAACATGTAACATTTGTTGAGGCAGGTATATACGGACACTATAAGACATCTATAAACAAAAGAGATGGCATGCAAGAAGCTGAGCGAGGGAAGCAATAAAATGCCCACAAAAGATATCCAGTAATAACAATAAATCACACATGTTCTGTGTAACTGAGAGGACAGAGAGGACTATTTACATAATAATTATTCAGGAAATAATCCAAACCAGTCCAATGGTCTGAGCATACAGTATATGCATTACAACATGTTCCTGTACACGTGAATTCATCCATCATTCTAGTTCATGTTCCAGTGTGAAATGGATGGTGTGGGTGTGTGTGTGTGTGTGTGTGTGTGTGTGTGTGTGTGTGTGTGTGTGTGTGTGTGTGTGTGTGTGTGTGTGTGTGTGTGTGTGTGTGTGTGTGGGAACGTGTCAGAGTGTGGTGAAAGGTGATGTCATTGTGGCCTACATTGCATACACACTTCAGTGACTTGATTAGGTCTTTCCACATCTCAGGCACACTAGTGCCTGATATTAAATCCTGTATGTTTATGTATGAGCATAATATACTTGCTAAATATGAAACCTGTGCGTGTGCGTGTGTGTGTGTGTGTGTGTGTGTGTGTGTGTGTGTGTGTGTGTGTGGCCAGCCATCTCACTCTCAATCTGGGACCTGGCTGTCTCACACTCTGATGTCTGGCTCTCTTATTCTGAGGTATGGCTCTCTTATTCTGAGGCCTGGCCCTCTCACTCTGGGGCCTGGCCGTCTCACTCCATCTCACTCCGAGGCCTGGCTGTCTCACCCTGAAGCCTGGCCGTCTCACTCTGATGCCTGGCTGTCTCACTGCGAGTCAGCCGCCGCTGAGAATTTATTGGGAGTTATTGGATTATTCAGCATGTCAGGACCGTTTGGGAGGAAGTAGACACAGAAAGGCTTCTCAGCTGCGATAGGGTTCCCCATATGGAACTGATCAGAAAACAGTAGCGAGGGGTCTGGTATTATTGTCCGGCCTCATAACCGACCTGGACAGTAAAACGTGTCCCGAGCAGATCAGGAGCGAGGTGGGCTTAGGGTCAGAGACCTGGGCGGTGTCTCATGCTCCCCAGAGGGGTGCTTAACCTCGACCCTTGAGGGAAACCACACACTCACTCACATGTACACTCATCTGTTGGGAAGGAAGAAAAGAGGAAAAGAAAGAGAGAAGAAAAGTCTTGGGTGTGGGGGGGGTTGGGATACTTGCTGAATGGCAAGTCAAATAAATACATAAATAAATAAATAAATAAAAGGAACTCCCTGAGGGCTGGGTTTCATACTTTTCAAATGAAAATACACTTTTCAAAAGGGTTGAGTGACAAAGCAGAAATTAATCCGGGACAGTACATGTTTAGGCCACTGGTCCAAGCAGCAAAGTCTCCCCCCACTGTACAGGACTGCGTGTCCTGTAGTTGAACTAGCTGTCACACTAATAGGTGCTGAATGACCCACTGCCAGCCTCCACTCTCGCTCTCTCACTTCCCTCCAGACTGTCATCGGCTCGCAAATGACTCCCTGGACGCGGGGAGACGTTTGTGTCTTTGTTTAGCCGACGCTGTGTGAAGGAGGGATCGAGGGGGAAGAGGGAAGACAAGAGGAAGGCCTCCGGACAACTTTAATGCTCTGTATGTATTTGGTAGTGGTGTGTGTGTGTGTGTGTGTGTGTGTGTGTGCTCGCGGGTGGGGGCTGAATAACCAAATATCTCCAGTAAGCTGTGCGTGTTGAAGGAGATGGAGGGGAGAGATAGTGCGACGGTCAGGATATTGCCTTGGCTAGCACTGGGACGTCCTTGTCTCCTCCTCCTTGCTCCTCCTCGGATCTGTTGGTCTGTCAGCACCACCAGGAGAGATAGAGCGCTAAGCAAACAGGCCTGGATGGCCAGAGGTCAGCCAGCTCTGAGGACAACTTGGCTTATAGGCTTCACTCTTCCTTTCAAATTCGTCTCCTGTCCTCTCCGTCCCCGACTCTATAGTCTCTCCTACTCCATATCGGAGCAGATATCGGTGAGGCCGAGAAGACTAAACAACAGACTCTTAATCCATTAATATAAAAACGTCTATAAGTGTGGCAAATGGTGGGCAGGGGGAAAGGGGGAAATGAGGTATCTGGTGGTCACAGGACACCGTATAACTTCACTTCACTGCCCCAGAGAGGCGCTGCGGCTTTCTGAGTGGGAGAAGAGATGGAACGATATTCCCGACTCTGACCGTGTGGGAGTGCCACAAAGTCTGGGCTCTTCTACTGCGAGGTGTTTAATCGCTGTAAGCCTTGGTGTTCTGTCTCTCCTGTTGCTGGAAAAAAAATGTAAACCCTCAAAAGCCCTGTGGTTGACCGGTTTCAATAACCCAGGAAACACAAATCCTATTCCAGAGCGACTTGACGTTGGTTTTGGAGGGTGAGGGCTAAGGGGGGGGGGGGGGTGGGGTGGGACAGAGGGGGCTGGCGATGTGTGCGGTGAAACGGAAGATATTTTATCCCCCTCGCTATTCTTCATGTTGTCTTTGGACGCAGATGGTGCTGTAATAATAAATCTAGGAATAACACTGTTTAAATGTGACATGTTTTCTTGAAGTGAGAGGAGGAAAGGACCAATGACAAATTGGTGTGTAAACAGCTCTTCCACGGCCCAGCAAAGGGGAGACGGTTGTTTCAGGACCACGCGGCAAACTGACCAAGACACTAGCGCACACTCACACAACCCTACAGACACATACCAATCCATCTGAGTCTGTGATGGGAGCATATAACAGTGGCACCCCGCCGTAGGCTCTGGTGCTGATGAGCTGTGCCTGCGTGTCTTTGAAAAGGCCTGGGGTAGCGTTGCGCAGCACAGCGCCTGCCAACAGGATCAGGATCACAGCTTGGTTCTCTCCTCTCCTCTTCGGAGAGGACTAACCGCCAAAGTTTATTCATCTGCGTTTTAAATCATCCTTTTCCTCTCGGTCTCACTTGAAGTGGCTTGAAAGTGTTGAGGTTTCTGCCCTTGCGACAGAGAGGCACGGCTCCAGCAGACGAAGCCTAATTCTGGACTCCATATGGAAGACAGGAACCATTCACGACGGGACAGGGGGTGGGTGGGGAGGGTTGGCAAATGGCAGTAACTTACGAAAAATGTAACCCAATATCAATAAATTATGAAACATAAATATACAGAGTGGGATAGGAGAGTGGGGGGAGATGGATGTCACTAAACAGAAGCCAAATAGCATTTTTCCCCTTTTCTCCCTGCACCAGATTTCCCATAGTATCGCCTTTTACCAGGGAGCGGCGTCCATTTTCTCTCTAATTTTAATTCACTGAAAAGACTACTCGCATGTCATTTCCACTTTTAATTTAACAAATGAGGACTCTTGACTGAGCTAATAGCTTTTCCTCAAGGGCATAATTCAATCTGCGACATCCACCATCAAAGTCTCTTCGCATTACAATGTCCGGGACTAACGTGAGGCGCCATGGGGGGATGGAAGTCCTGTGGCAGCCTCCATTTATTTTCAGGGCCTGCGCAGTAAACAAATACGATAGAGTCCACTTGAGCCGGTCGTCCCGCGACAAAGAGCTGGGAGCGTGCGACACACGGAGAAACCGGCAGGCCGCTGTGGGCCATATGGTTAATATATGTCAGTGAAGGAGTCTGCATTAAGACTGTGACCATAGAGATAGAGGAAGAAAAGGAGGGAAGAAAAGAGAGAGGGAAGAGGAGAGAGATAAAGAGAAAGGGAGAGAAAGAGAGAGAGGGGGAGCCAGTTTTGGGCAGTCATGTGGAGGACACATCCTTCAACGTCACATTTATTATTTTACAAAAGCCCTTACACAACGGAGGCGGCCTTCGGGCTGCGCAGAACAGACTGCACTAATGACAACCACAGGGGACTCACCGTAAACAATGGAGGTTGAGCATCCAATGTTCTGACACAAACCCAACTCAATTTCCTAACATTTCGGAGTGTATTTATTGTTCTGTCCGGAGCCCTAACACAGCCAAGAGGAGGCGTTAGATCAGAAGGTGGTTGGGTTTCACACCATGTGAGCTATATTTAACCAGCCTGAGCATGGTGTGAGGTCATGTAATTGGACGATGTGGTCAGGGCCTTCCGTCCCTCTCTGTTGCTGAGAAAGAAATGGCGGGAGCGCATGGATGTTAGAGCTCTGAAGAGTGGAAATTCAAGGAGACACAGTTACAGTACACTGTGCCCTTGCAAAGGAAAGAAAAGAGGCTTTGTTTCCCAAAAAAATCATGTCTCAAGTCAGTGTTCTATAGAGTTCTCAGAGGGCCTGATTACCCCCCAAAGCACGCACACGCACACGCACACACACACACACACACACAAGCGAGAATTGACAAATGAACTGTCATACCCCACGTCCCAAGGCATATGCTGTTAGGCAAACGATATAGCTTTAACTAGCCTGAATTTGAGCGGAAGGCAGTTATTGTGAGGATCACGATTTCCAATGCTAATGATGTGGACCTTTGAAAAGCATACTCTCTGAAATCACTAAGGGCCTGGATGGAGCACGAGGGGGAAGGAGAAGGAGGGAGGGTGGGTGGGGGGGGGGGGGGAGAGAGAGAGAGAGAGAGAGAGAGAGAGAGAGAGAGAGAGAGAGAGAGAGAGAAAGGGGGGGGGAGAAAAACTTCAATTAAAAAGTATGAGTGACTGCCCACAACAAAAGGAGAAACCCAAGACTTGGGGAAGGCACCACATGCTATTCATTTTCTAAAGTGAATCAAGTCGACAGAGAGGACCTGGAGAGGAGGGGGAGGGAAGGGAAAAGTTCAGTTCGCGGAGCCACTCAATCATCTCTCCATAAGTGACTCTGTCATAATGGGGCTTCTTTTAAAAGCTTGTAAGCATCTGATTTCACGAGACGGCGTTGACAAGAGACTGCTCTTCAGCCCCCGTGAGTATCGAGAGGCCCCCGTGAGTATCGAGAGAGGTCTGCGTCTAGGGAGCGCCATGCACAGAATGAAAAAATACCAATACAAAAATGCTACGTCTTCAGCCATTCGGTCCGCGCTAGGGCAGAGACCTGAAACTCAACAATGAAGTGCATCTAGTTTGTACGCTTTACTTCACAGGCTCAGATTTGGAACTTGTGATTGGTGGAAAGTTCGTGACCGCGAAATGGGAGCCGAGCAACGATGCAAAATAATTTCTGGAGTTAAGGTGAAGTGTTTCAAAGAATAGGAAGTGAAACACCAAGTGAAAAGACACCAAACAAAAAATATTGATAATCATTCAAAATAAATGTTTCACAACAACAACAAAATGTAAGTATAAACGAAGATTTCCTGGGAAAGACGGCACATCAGTTACTACAACATTACCCCATGATGTCATGTAATTGTCAGACCCAAGTCAACAGCAAAACAGTGCGCTGTGAGCAAGTAAGACACTATTCACAAAAGGAGGGCTCAGCACTCACTGCATGCATACGCACAAAAATGTAACCAAATCGGATAAAAAGGAAATTAGAACAGCATGCGTTTTGACACAAAGGCGTTATTCTTGGAAAAAAACTGAAAAGAAGGCATCGTGTACGGTCCAAGCAAAGTGAAAGAGGGAGAGATGTGTTTTTTGGTGGTGGGAGGTTCAAAGAAACCACAAAGCAAGGGGGAAAAAGAGAGATGTGTCACTTCTCAAATGCCTCGTACCCACCTAGAACACTGTGTACTACAGCATAACCTTACTTTACAATACATGATGCACGGTTCAATGGCTATCAAGGAGCAGCACAGCATCATGTATACAGCATCATAAAAACGTCTTGGTTTGGTTATGTATTGCATCAACCTTTAACAACAACAAAGTGTATTCAACGAGACTTACAACATCAACATACAGTGAAAGTGCCAGCAATAGGAAAAAGAAAAAAAAACACAACGTTTGCACAAAAAAGGGTTAGAAATAGGGGAAAGCTATAGCCTCTTCTGTAATATTTATTTCCCCTAAGGTATGACTCAACAAACTGTGTGTGGAATGTGTTGAAAATATACCCAGAGACAAATGAGAGAGGCAATGGAGGCGGTATGCTGTGGGAGAATATAGAAGCATGCTTCCGAGAGAGGAGCTGAGGCAAAACTCACCATGGAGTTTTAATGGCAAAACATCCCACCCCAAAGAGGTAGGGTCTTCATGAGGGAGGGAGGGAGGGAGGGAGGGAGGGAGGGGAGGGAGGGAGAGAGAGACAGAAAATAGATGGAAAAACCATTATTAAACTAGCACGCTCCGGCAAGCACAGTTTTCACATTACATCGTTTTTGACGTGTCTGTTTAAGCGCACAACAACGCATCGGGCAGGAAACAGAATGTCCGTACGCTAAGATGGATTTGAGAACCTGGGGGATGGCTCCGTGATCTGAGCGCTCAAGCTGTTCTGTAAAGTGTGATACCATACTGTACATTTGGCAGACGTAGTGTGTCCGCATACTTCTATAGTCATCCATCTTTAATTTCTTCTTTTTTTTTTGTGCTGCGGATTCTAACTTTAAAGGAATGAGGTGCACAATGCAGGTCTGAAGCCAACCATGTAAAGAAATGTGACACCAGGAAACTGATAGGAAAACAGATTTGATTGTTGCGATTAGCAAAGGTTTATGTGATTTGTATATATGGAACTCTTCAGCCTGTTGAGATAGGAGGAGTTGCATGTGCTGTCTTTTTATAGCACCAGTGTGTATTTGTGGGTGAGCATTGTCTTTGTGAGTGCTTGCATGCCTGTGTTTGGAAGCAAGGGTGTGGGTGAGTGTATTCACTGTGATTATGTTATCAAGGACATAGTGTGTGCGTGTGCGTGTGTATGTGTATGTTTGTGCGTGCGTGCGCACACAAGAATCTACTGTCTTTTGAGCATGTGTGTGTGCGAGTGTGTGTGTCAGTATGAGTGTGTGTGTGTGTGTGTGTGTGTGTGTGTGTGTGTGTGTGTGTGTGTGTGTGTGTGTGTGTGTTCCTAGTGTTTACAAGCCATTAGGAGTAGGAGTGTGTTCCTGTGTTTATCCTGCACATCCAGAGATAGTGACAGAGCTCCGTAAACTGTTTACAGTAAATAAGCCTTTTCCCAACAGCAATAATGGCCCGATGAGACTGAACTCTGTCCCGGCCAGCCAGCCTCCCCCAAGTCATGAAAACAGGATCCCTGGCCAACCAAAGCACTCTGCTTCAATTCTTTATTTTATCGCTTTCGTTGCATCCGCCTGGATCCCTCCAGACGATAGCACAGAGTCTCAAATTAGTCCTGGTACACGGATGTGAGCGAAAAAAAAGTACAAAACAAGTGGCCTTTGGGAGAGAGAGGGAGCAACAATGTGCCACAGAACGTCTTACACTAGCAGCACCGGTTGACATTCGACGGAGGGGTTACTGTAACGGAGGCCCCTGGTAAACGGCTGCTAATCAGACTGCGTAGTGGGGGGTGGGTGTACCATTAGTGCTGGGGTCTTAGTTCCACTGAGTCTGGGGGATGTGGGGTGATGCAGGGTGGAGGAGTGAGGGGTCTACTCTACCCTCCTGTGAGCCCTCTCCAACGTACCGAGCCCCGACTGTGGGCCTCCTGCTGGGTAAATGGACGGATGCCAATGGGAGACAAATGGAGAAGTGGGGTGAGAGCTCCACAGAAGGAATAAAGGCCAAGTGGACCTTGGGGTCTCAGATGACGTGCGTTCAGGTTTCTCCTTCCTGCCTTCTTGTAAGGAATGTATTGTGTGTCTGCAGGAGAATGGTGGTTAATGGTGGCTGAATCAATGCACATAAATTAGGATGGTAAATATACAGTGAAAAGGCCAAGTATTTGTACAGGGAAAAGTTAGATGCGTTGTGTTTGCGGATGATGGCATCATGGTTCGTCATGGATTCGGCCAATAAAAACATTATCGGCGCTAAACCAATATTACACTGTAAATAACTTTACTGAGGGTATATGGCCACAGCATTTAACAAAAATAAAACGTAGTAATACAGTTGTGCATTATGTAGGATTGAGATAAGAATGACAGCTACAACAACTGTTACAAAACCTGTAAAAGACCCCGGAAAATCTACTTCTGTAATAGCTCAATTTTAACCTCTGCAAAAGCCTGCTTCCAGAGCTGTGCTAATGTCATCATTATAGCAATTTGCTCAAAATGTACCTAGAAATACATGTGACGTTGGCAACACAGATTGCAGGCAGACTGAACAAGAGGGCATGTGCGCACAAATGTGTGCTGCGAGAGAGAGAGACAGAGCCAGCAAGAGAGCGAGCATAAATCGACCTGTGAGGGCGACGACCCCACTCCCACAGAGTAATCGTTCACACATTCATCTCTTA
>NC_137606.1:35113535-35123535 GCF_963280865.1 Gymnoscopelus braueri
GACTGCACGATAGCATCCTGCTCCCATAAACAATGTCAGGTCTTTTATATGTTACTCAATGGATTTCATATGGACATCCGTGACATACAGTAGACTAGAGGGTATAGCTACATGTGCTGGGAGGGGTAGTAGAGCTCAGAGTTAAAACTTTGATTAACCTGGCCCGGACCGCTGGCATAGCGGTCCGGGCACCTAGGCTCAGTGTAGCCTGACAGCGTGTCGCGGGTTTGAGTCCCGATCCCAAAGGCCTTTGCTGCGTGTCACTCCCCATCTCTCTCTCTCTCCCCAATTCGTAAAAAGCCCCAAAATAAATACAAATAAATAAAAATAAAACTTTCATTAACCTGTTGCCAAACAGTTGTTTATTTACTTATATTATCGCCATCAACTGAACTGAAAACCAGTTCAGTCCCCTACAGTGCATAT
This sequence comes from Gymnoscopelus braueri, assembly GCF_963280865.1. Taxonomy (NCBI): domain Eukaryota; kingdom Metazoa; phylum Chordata; class Actinopteri; order Myctophiformes; family Myctophidae; genus Gymnoscopelus; species Gymnoscopelus braueri. Next base: position 35,113,962 of record NC_137606.1, read on the forward strand.
CATCCACAAAGTTTTGAATACACGATGTGGTTTATATAGAGGGATTATAAAACAACTGCTTTCATAATCCTCAAACAAAAAGCCTGTTGAATCAAACTGTGCCTCAGAGGGAACATGTCTCGCCTTTCTCTGAATGTTTGCCCTTGCAACGTTGGTCGGTTATAGACGAGTGATGGCCGTGTGTGTGAATGAAAGAGAAGAAGGAAAACAATTTTGGGACAAAGAAAAACAGGACAGATGTAAAAGGTTACATTGAGGAAGAGAGGAGGGGAAACAACCTTGTGATTATTTGGTACACGCCATGAGGCGAGGTTTTGTTTGAGAGCGCTCTCAGAGAGGTTGGACTGAGTGCTTTGTCGTTCAGTCTTTTAGATCATTAACCCTCAGCTCTGAGTTTCAGAGCCGCCGCTTAGAAGTTTACCGGCCCCAATGCCGCAGGGCCATCGGGGATACAATGCGGACATAACACAGGCCGCCCCATCTCTCGCTCTCTCTCTCTCTCTCTCTCTCCTCAGACTAAAGGAACAGGGTCCCGACCAGGGAGCACTCGAGGGTCCTTCACATTTCAAAAACACTAAGCCCCCCCAAGCGTAGGCACCTTTTGTGTGCAGGGGCGCGACGGAGAGGGAGAAAAACGTAATGTGTACAGGAAGCAGCCTGAAAAGCCATAATGGTGCTTCAGCAACCAGGAGGACGAGGAGGAAGAGGGGGGGTTGAAATCATAAGGAATTTAGCATCCTCGTCAAAAACAGACACTTCACTTTTGGACCGCTTACCTAGGGGCCCCCAGCGCCTCGCTCTGATGACCCAGACCCCCCCAACCCACCCCACCCCACCCAAAGGGGTTGATGTTTGCTGAACAGGTGTGGTGGGACTTGGACTGGGTGGCGACGACTCGGACGGCTGTTGACTGGTGTGTCAAACCTCGCTGTCACTCCGAGACCGCATGACCCCCCCCGCCCCCCTCAGCACCCGACAGCACGCAGGGAAAGTGTCAAGAGGACACGCACCGACAGAAGGTGATATGTACAGGACATCCTGGTGTCTGTCAGACACGCAGACAGACAGACGGAGGGAGGGAGGGAGGGAGGGATATATCCAAAGAAAAAGAAGGCTTGTAAGAGAGTAAAGAAAGAAAAGCTCCAATCTGAGGGGGTAACAGAGAGCGAGAGAATATGAGAGAGAGAGAGAGAGAGAGAGAGAGAGTGGGGGGGAGAGAGAGAGAGAGAGGGGGGTGAAAAGACAGGATGAGCGTCTGGCAGACAGATAGGTCTGGTGTGCTGAGCAGTGATTTGATTAATGACTGGGGCGTGATGCGTCTGAGCACTGATACATGACAGCCTCATGGAAAGAAGATCCATCAATGCAAATCCACCGCTCCCCGTCTCCGTCCTCCAGAGAAACGCCACGTCCCACGCAGAGGTCACACCGTCACCTGACCCCCCCCGCTCCAGTCCAGTCATCCATCCATCCGTCCGTCCGTCCCTCCGCCCGTCCAACTTCTCGCTGCCTCAACAGCATTTGCATCCTCTTCTCTTCTCGCTCTCCTTGTCTTTCCTCGGCCGTCCGTCTGTCCTGTGTCACGGTGTCTCGTGTTTCTCTCCTCTCATTTAAGCCCTCGTTTGCATGTGATTCAAGCAGCCGCCTGGACCGAGACGCAGACGTGAGAACGGACAATCACTCAGACGCATGGTGGTGTCTTATTTGAATGGAGCACCGGAGCAGAGACATTTCAGAGTGTGTGTGTGTGTGTGTGTGTGCTTGTGTGCGTGCTCGCGTGCGGGGGTGCGTGCATGAGGAAGGTGAAATGTTGAGTGTTGATGTTCCAAGAATTGGGGGAGACCTTGAGATGGGGCCTGACAGTGTAGCTGAGAGAGAGAGAGAGAGAGAGAGAGAGAGAGAGAGAGAGAGAGAGAGAGAGAGAGAGAGAGAGAGAGAGAGAGAGAAAGAGGAGTACCGTAGGGGAGAGAGGAAGAAGAAACGCAAGGTTGTCCCAGCAGGGGAATACTTTGATATATATGGTTTTGTCCATTCAAGCCCTTCTTTCTTATCCAAGTTTCCCAGACATGTTAGACTGTGAGGGAGAAGAATGAGGGAGGGACGGGGAGGAGGAGATATGAGAGAGAGAGAGAGAGAGAGAGAGAATAACCACTCCACTGTGAGGGAGGAGAAACCACCGTCCTGTCAAGCTGCTGCGAGATCAGTAAGTCCCCAAAGTATCATTATTAAAACACTCACTTCCAGAGGAGGGAGAGAGAGAGCAAGAGAGAGAGAGAGCAAGAGAGAGAGAGAGCAAGAGAGGGAGCAAGAGAGAGAGAGGAAAGAGAGAGTGAGGGAGATGAAGGGAGAGGAGGGCTAAAAAAGGGCCGGACACAGAGAGAAAAAAGGGGGGATCCCCCAGCGGACGAAGAGAAAACAAATTAAAGGAGACTTTATAAAACACAGATGCTGCAAAGAAAATAAACTTCACAAGATTTACTGTTCGGCAAAGGAATCGGAGGACATGGTGGAAAACGCATCAACTTCTCCATTCTTTGCTTCACTCTATCCAGGTAATGTCGTGGACGGGATGGGAAGGGGAACAGGAGAGGAGGTAGAAGCTACGCCTCTCCCCGCCTCCGTCGCCCACTTTTCCCCCATGTCTTTCTTTTTCGGTCTCTCTCCTTTGCTATTTTCACTTATAGAGTCTGGGTCAAACTGGCCTGTGTGAATATGGCTTCCTGCCCAATCAGTCCCCCAGTCCCAAACCACAAGCTAACAGGACGTTCTATCAACAGCAATATCTGGAAACCTCGTTTTTTATTGTCATTTCTCATGTTAGGGAGTTCAAAAATAAATAAACAGCCTCCCCTTAAGAATTCACAACACCTGAGTCTTGAGTGGATAACTTCATTATTATTTCTTTAAGCACTTAAACATTATCTACTTTGTTGTACAGTAACCCAAATAGCATAAATACCTATCTAAATGTGTTGCTCAAAATGCTCACAATGTGTCAAAACGTGACGCGCTGTGACCTCACCTTATATATCTCTATTATGGCCGAATGTTCATCTATTTTTGAGGAATGTTCATCTATTTTTGCAGATGGTTCTTCTATCATGACATGCCCAGAATCTGGACACTATAGGGTTCAAACCTGAAGTTTACAATTCAAAGTAACATTTCCACATGTGTCACACACTAAAGAGTTTGTTCGCAGTGGAATCTGCAAGACAAGATGAGAAATAACTCTGCTACCAAGAGGTAACAACATGCACACACACACAAGTGGAATTATGGAAAGACATACTCAAACATCACAGCAAACTACTTGTACACACAAACGCAGAGGCACATGGACACACAAACACACACGCTGAGCTCTGAAATCAGATCTGGGAGTTTACAGCATGTCGGTATTTACAAGGCTTCATCAGACAGCAGTGAGTCTCCGGGTTGGACGAAGGAAGATCAGACAGTACCACTGGATCAGATGACACCTATACACAAACCATATGTGTGTGTATTTCTATCAGTGTGTGTGTCCCTACTCTGATTTGGGTCAAGGAGCTCCAACGGCATGGCAGAGAGCAATGATTTTGTCTGATGACTGGTTGGAGAAGCACAGGGTTTTACACACACACACACACACACACACACACACACACACACACACACACACACACACACACACACACACACACACACACACACACACACACACACACACACACACACACACACACACACACACACACACACACACACACACACACACACACACACACACACACACAGATTTAGAACAGAGCCACACAGACAAGGAAAATGGAGAAAGAGGGAGTGAATATGGGAGAGAGAAGTCAAAGGGCGACTCATTTTCTTCATGTTGTCTGTGGGGTGAAGGTTAATGTGCGCACAGGACACAGGACATGCGCGCTGTAATGTTACATTGGTACAAACTAATACTCATAAAACATGTAGAAAATGACTGTGTTGTCATGTAGGAATAATAGTCAAATGTAATAATAAAACGGAACCCATTACTCTTGAGAAGCTGATGTTAAACATTAGTGACAGTTAACCTCACCCATGCGTCTACAGTACAGCAGAAATGTTGGTACAGCTAGCAAAAGTTCCGAAATTTTCATTTGAAATATTTACCACATTCATAGCACGGTCTTGTATTAAACATACTACTACAGATGATTTGCAGAAAGAGTACATTTACATAATTCACAATGAAGCATTCAATTCCTGTTCTATGTCCATATGTGGTGTATATGAATGAATACACACACAGTATATATATATATATATATATATATATATATATATATATATATATATATATATATATATATATATATATATTATTCCATACACACACACACACCTTTTTACTGTTTACGTGTAGAATTGGTGTCTGGAATACTGCATTATTCTACTGCACAGCCACTTTTTTAATGAATACATTTTACTGTTAAAATATTTCTGTAAATGTATTTTAAACATTATTTTTGCCATAAGTTCATTTTTTTCCACTTACAATTCTACATGGTCACCTATCTTTCTATTTTCTCCTGTAGAGCTTCAGTTTAATACACACACAATGTTTTTTAAATGAATGCACAACACGTAAATTATCAACTAAGCTGATATTGGTATCACTGAAAACATTGATATTTTATCAGCACTATCAAAATGTGTGTGTGTGTGTGTGTGTGTGTGTGTGTGTGTGTGTGTGTGTGTGTGTGTGTGTGTGTGTGTGTGTGTGTGTGTGTGTGTGTGTGTGAGTGATAGAAAAAGAGAGAGAGAGAGAGAGAGAGAGAGAGAGAGAGAGAGAGAGAGAGACAGACAGACAGAGACACAGAGAGAGAGGGGGGAGGGAGAGAGCAATGGGTGTGAGAGAGGGTGTGTGAGAGAGAGCGCGAGCGAGCAGTGGGTACATCCGTGATAGAAAAAAGATTAAATGACAAAGACACGGAGAGAGAGAGAGAGAGAGAGAGTAAGAGAGAGAAGACAATACAATACATGCCCAGGGCATATTTACATAGAACAGACAGAAACATTTAAAGTAAAACAGAGCAACAGAGTAACAAATAAACTACAAGCAGTAAAAAGACAAAACTAACCCCCTTCCATGGAAAACAACATTATAAACTACTGCATCTCTCTTGTTGCAGGCAAAATAACATCCCTCTGAAAACCACCATAAAAAGGTCTGTACTGTAACTGTACATGTACTGTAAGTTGTCCATGGTGGCGATGTGTGATTACTGATTACTGATTCTGAGTCAGTGTTGCCTCACAGCCTCCACTTTAACGAGGAAGGGCTCGTTTAGAAGACGACCAGAAAACTGTGTCAACCGCTGCTCAAACCACATGTTCTCACACTGCTTCAATTAATCAAACAACTCACAGCTTTGATATCGTTGCTGTCGGGCAGAAACCTCTCATCTCCATATTTGTTTTGTTTTGTTGTAAATTAACCCCCCCTATTTAAAAAAAAAGCAGATCTACAAGCCTGTGTTGTGATTGACGTTGTTAATTGTTCTCCATTAGCAGTGGTTACATTTAAGGGCGTGCTTTCATCTCAAGATTAATTGGCAGAAATAGCGTCAGACGGTGGCTCGATGTAAATAAACAGTGCGTCAAAACCACTCGCAGTTGGATGCATTGAAGCATTTGAATTAGTTTGTGTCCACTTTATAATCTAAAGTAATCCAGCACTATAGTCTTTGAAATTATTTCAGCAGCATAGCTTGAATAATACTGTAAAAAAAAAATCAATGAACAGTGTGATTTGATATTTATAGCTTATTGCTAGTGGCTACTTGGTTGATATTGATGTTTTACTGTAAGATTTAAAATACCAAAAGGCTGTTGTACAAAGTCTACAAACGGTTTTATAAAAAAATATATATATATCAATAAAACTCATGTATCATTATCTTCCGATTGCCTCTCCACATCTAAGCCTCCCACCTCCTCATTGCACATTAAATGCAAAACAAACACTGGCAGCCTTACACATTGCCTTTGCTCCTGCCCCAAATTACAAAAATACTGGGAAACTGTCCTATAACAAATGCAGACCATGTTAGGAACTGAGTTTGAACTAGTGTGCACATTACTCATTTACATCATAGAAAACTGTTCACCATGTAAACCCTATATATACGTACCTGTACTGTAGGTCAAGAGTGAAAATAGCAGATCTACAAGCTCAGAACGTGTCACAAATTGTGAGCTTGTAGATCTGCAATTTTCGCCAAATGCTTGCCTATTTTTTGTCAAATGTTTATCTGTTTTTGACCGATGTCTATTTTCACCTATTATGACATTTCCATAATAGGAACGCTAGGGTTCATGTGGTTAATGTTATGACATTCTGTGCAAGGAAAAACATACAGTATACTTCAATGGATTTCCTGTAAGGCTCCCACGATCTCTGGTTGGCATAAGATAATAATGGAGTATATTCCATTGGATCTCCTGACTTGCCTAGTACACTCTAAGAAAAGCTCATTTCACCAAAATGTAGAAAGCTATTTTTGAATAAGTAAATATGAATGTATCTGCCATTCTCTCGAGTCTAGAGCCTTTATGTGAAGTATCTAAGATGCTACGGTCCAACTACGACCCCAGATGATGTGTAATGTTTGACACGTGTAGCTTTTTATTAATTTCTATTTTCTTGAGTTTATAGTTGTACAGTGTTACGTCTTAAATGTTACATTGCTTCTATCTGTCCTTGCCTTCTGCCCATTAAGTGGATAATAGAAAATGCAATACAACATTTAAAATACTTTTTAAATGTTATACCGCATATATACTGTACAGAATAGATAGTATAGATAGATAGAGTATATATACTGTATATAGCAGAGAAACACATCAGAAGTTAAAATAGTATAATATTAAACTAAATTTGTTTTAATATTTAGAGGTGTGTGTGTGTGTGACTGTGTGTATCGACGAGAGAGCAGAGCTATGGGTCATGAGAAATATCTTTACTTCATGTCCTTGCCATGGGAAACAAACACAGCTCTTCCGTTATTCACACTGTTCTCAGATCAGTACTTTAAGCTGAGCAGACGCCCACGCTGCTAACACCATTATAGAACAAAACACAAACACACACACGGCACGGACCTAACCGATACTTAGCTCCTCCCAAGACATAACTAAACAAAAACAATAAAAAATAGAATGAGAGCGATACACGGCAGTTAAAAACTACGGCGTGGACAACAGTAGATGTTTTGATTGGGTCTCACATGCTCATTTTAGATCACATGGAAGCCAGCAGGCTGAAAGCCACAAGTGATGTACTGAGTGTAAATGGTAAGCCAACGTTCCTGCCTTTGGATCCACCTTACCATTTTCCAAATGGAATAATGACGAGTGCCGCGCTGAGCTCCCAGTGATAAGAGGTTTTAGCGGTCATGCAGATTGAGTTATTAGGGGTCGTAAAAAAACACACACATACACACACACAAAAAAAAAAGGAGGAAGAGAGAGAGAGAGAGCAGAGAGAGAGGTCTCAGAGTCCAACATTGGCCAAGATACATATTCCTTGGCACTGTATATTTTTGGTCGCTTTAAAAACCCTAAAAGTACAGGGGAAGGCTAATTTTCAGGGTAAACAGCTTGTTCGATTGCTGTGTGGTTTTCGCTGAGCTCTCCGTTTATTGACTCTAGCCAAGGTGGGGAAGACCGCAAGGGAAGGGAAGGGAAGGGAAGGGAAGGGAAGGGAGAGAGCAGAGATGCCTCAGTCTGCTACAAATGCAATGTTACCAAAGATCACCTCGGATGACACAACCCTTACATGAAATGTACAATGACAAAACGCACAAAACATAATCCGCTGCACTGTGTGGAAGGTCTAGGCGCGTGGGAGAGAGAGAGAGAGAGAGAGAGAGATTTTTTAAAGGAACATTTGCTTCTCTTAAAAAGCGTTTTACCATGTCATAATGCATTTGCGGCAGTAATCTGTCCAGCAGGTTAGACTATGGAAACATATGGCTGGTATTCATTGTCATATTTTAAAGTCATACATTAAATCCTGTGTATTTTTTTAAGTGAACATGTGGCTTTATATTGTGGCATTAAGATAAGTGGCAAAAAATTATAAATACTAGGAATTGATGTTGCTCTTAAATGGAAAACAAATGTCTGCATATACCAAACAAAGTTGGTCAATTTAGGTCAATATATGAACTTATAAATACAAATTGAATTAAAGACAAATTTAAAAACAAATTATATCAAAAATATATAGGACATTTGTCAAGCTGATAATCTCCCTCTCATAAGAAAACTATATATCCACACGTCTGAAAATGTCAAAATATAAGGCTGAGATAAAAGGAGAGTTCAGTATGCCTGAAAAAAGAAAACAAGAAAAGAAAGAAAGAAAAAAAATTCCAAAGGAAGACTGGAAGTTATTTTAGCTTGAGGAAGTGACCATTCATAAAAAAGAATCTGGAGAGATTCCTCAGCCTCCTCTCCTCTCTGTTATGCTAGATTTGTATCAATACAAAACCCTCACAGCACAAGTCAAGCTTTACAAGCCTTTTCCTCACTCTCTCTATCTGAGAAGTGGAACAGGGCCTGGCTATAGCCGGCCGGTCGGCCGGCTAGCTGGCTGGCTAGCAGGCAGGCAGGAAGGCTGGCTTGCTGGCTGGCTGGCAGTAGAATGGAGCTCTGCTCTGCTCGCTCCTCCTCTCACCCTACCTGCTGGGAACTCTGACTACATAGTGCCACATGGAGGACATCTCTGGTACTGCCACTTCCACAACTAATCACAGCAAATGGGTTTTTCCCCCCATAAATCAAAAATGAGAATAATGCATATTCATGGGAAGACACTGTAACTGTATGCAGGTGCAATGTACAGTAACTGACACATGTGAAATGTAACTACATGCATGCACAATGTACCAGTACAAATGTACAGTGTTTAAAGTGTATACAGTATGACATGCACAACATGGATCAAAGTTTTTTACGGTACAAAAACAGCAGCTTCACTAGCTTCACTGTTCTTCACTGGAGAAAATAATAATAAAAAGAAGCAATGCAGGCCAGTCTTGGAGAAAGTACGAGCTGTGTGGTGACCTGCGTGTTAAGATGTATGAGCGTTCACATAGTATAAACCTTCAGTGCATGGCAGGCAGAGGGTACAGGGGTCAGAGAAGTGGAGCATACAGCGTATCTGCCGCTGTGTTGCAGGAATCAAGCCCCACCCAGATCCCCTGGCCTGTAACTGTCTGCTACAACACACGCAACAACAGGAACCATCCATGACACACTCCAAACACTCATAAGAGGTCTGAAATCTGGTCTGAAATCCCTCTATAATGGAATACAGGGTCAATCTTACTGGATCAAATTAACAGCTACTGCAAAGCTGCCATTCCCATGTATGAAAAAGCCCTAGAGTACAATGTACAGTGCACTGGACTTCGCTGTCTCTGAGAGGATGACTTGATCTGTTGAGACTGGTCTACATACAACACCCTGTACTGTAAACATAATGCACAGGAAAGGGGGTATGAAAAGCGTACATTTGGACAAAATGGAG
>NC_137606.1:35128535-35168535 GCF_963280865.1 Gymnoscopelus braueri
TACTGATACATCTGGGGAAATCTAAAGTCAGTGTCGGCCGGGCCTAGAACAGCAAAGCAAACCAGAGCTAACAAACCTACTCCCACTAATAACGCCCCAATATGAAAGACGGCCCCAAAAGTCTTTGCATTGGTTCTGCAATACAGTTATTTAAATCTCTGTATTGTTTCCACTCAGTTTTAGGCCATCTATCTAAAAGAATCTCTGTGAGTGTGTGTCCACAAGTCTGCTGCGTAACATCTGACTGATCACTTCAAACTTGGCGTGCATATTGTCAAGGACCTGAGGGAGTGATGTGCAGAGTTGTTAGTCGGTCGGAACGGCGGTTGTCCAGAACCGTCGTGCGGCAATGGATCAACATATATGGATTTCCCTGAAGAATGCGCAGATTATTTGTGTGTGTCTGTTGTTTTTGTGTGTGTGAGAGTATGACATCCATATTTAGATGTGGCTGACAGCTGACACGGAGGACCGTGGTTTGAGCACGGATGACTCATCATGTCCTCATCATGATGATCGGAAAACAAATCTCTGTTATCTGTCTGTGTCCCTTTTATGCCCACTAGGTGATCCCTGATGTCATCAACATGACGTCATACACTGACACCATAAACTGGCCTCCAAGTACTATGATTATGGGTAATGCACTAAGACTCGTGACAATGGGTAGAATAATGTTCTCTGACAACGGGTACAAACCATAGACTGTATAAAAAGAATGGACAGCGTCACGCCATTGGTTTCTACAGACCGTAAATGAAGCCGATTTTTCAGGAATGTGCAATCCGCCATCTTTAATATATACCAAAGGGCACGTCGGAAATCAAAACACTATTGCTTGAGACCAGACACGTGACCAAAGCGGGGGCGGGTCAACCAGACATGTGACCAGGAATGCTATTGGTTGGGTAGCTTGTCAATCAAGAGCGGGGGCGGGGAATGAATGCTATTGGTTGTGTAGCTTGTCAATCAAGAGCGGGGGCAGGGAATGAATGCTAATGGTTGTGTAGGTTGTCAATCAAGAGCGGGGGCGGGGAATGAATGCTATTGGTTGGGTAGCTTGTCAATCAAGAGCGGGGGCGGGGAATGAATGCTATTGTTTGGGTAGATTGTCAATCAAGAGCGGGGGCGGGGAATGAACGCTATTGGTTGTGTAGGTTGTCAATCAAATCATCCCGCCCCTCCTGGAGCATAGCCTACTTTATCGTCAATTTTCAAATAAATGGGACCATAATTTAACAAAACGCATATCATGATGATTGAAAGGAGACTTTAAACTAGCGACTGGAAGCATATAGTATTTATGACAATTTTTATTAAGGTAAGAAAATCTAGTCTAAAGTTTGTCAAAAACCCATCCGCTTACAATGAGAGAATATTCTTTCTGACACCTGCAGGGGTAAAACAGCGCCATAAGGGCCATTCACATGAACTCTCTCTCTTCCGTATCGGCTTCAATGTAAATATGTTAGGCTGGCCCCTTGGTACAAACCAAGCCCCCAGAACCCGGTGGTTGCATTGAAGCGCATTGGACATGCTGGCCATTGACAGGTACTGCAGCTAAAAACGGCTGGGGCCACTGTACATGAACGAGCGAAAACGGTTTCGACCAATGGGCTCGACTCACAAGCTTGCGCACGGGGCTGCGCACCGAGGAGACGCAAAACGCGTAACAGAAGCCCCAAATAGGCCTCGCCCATCACATTTCCTAACCCGGAAGAGGCCATTTTCTTTAATGTATGACACTTTTTGAAAGTACAAAATAAAACATTAAGACCCGGTAAAGACAACACTATTGCCATATCATGATCTTATGATATCTAATATCCCAGGCGATCTCTAGTATCATATCACAATATCGTATATACTGTCATATCAATATATTGACCAGCCCTATTATGATGTCAGAAATCCCAGACACTAGCTAATCTCATAATCACCATATCAATTATAATATTGACATAATAGCTACACAACACTCCTCTTACTCACCGTGTAGCGGGGATCCCGAGGGGCTGCTGGAGAGTCCGGGGATGGGACTGCAGCGTCCTCCTATCCCCCCGCCGGCTCCCAGGACACAGCCACCCACTCCCATGCCTCCGCCGCCGCCGGCGGCCGCGGCCCTGTTGAGCTCCTGTTCGATCTCCTCCAGCCCGGCGCTCTTCTGGAAGCGCGACATGCGGTTGACCACGCGGGGGGACATGTGCGTGCGCGCGCAGGGCGGCCCTCCGTACGGGTTGATGGGGAACACGTGCGTGGTGCCCCGCAGAGTGCTGACGGCCACCCAGCGGCTGTCCTGGCTGAAGCACATGTCCTGGACCTGGAGCACACGGAGGATATCGTTTATTGATATTTCATATATTATTTCATATAATATATTTTATTATAATGTATACAAAAGTTAAATATGTTACTCCTAATAATACTTTATTTATCTATTATACAAATATTATACAATATTAAATATCATAGAAAGTCATTCAAATTTAGCAGTCTTTGTGTATCTCCGTACTCCATACTTATCTCCGTTGTTAGAACTGTGATTCTCAGAATTCAGTTCCAAACAAACCCACGGAAGTACCACTTCAAAATGAATGTTGCAGGGTCCTAGCACTGAGTATATTTTATATATAAATACAATTCCGGTAGATTTTTTTGTGTAATTTTGGTAAAAGTTTTGGGGACAGACACTCAAGACTAAAAGTGGTGCTACATTTATGTGCAATGGTTAATGTGAAAAATATATCAGTGAAAGATGATATTGTTTATTTGAAAATGCAATTACACAGTATCACTTTAAAGTATCATTTCGTATATTTGGTTTCAATGGAGATTTTAGAGTGGATGGAAGAGGATGGTAGGGGTAGAGGAGGCAGATGAAGGTCAGGATGGAGGGAAGGTAGAGAGGGACAGAGTGTGGGGGGACAGAGATGACGTAGGTAGGGGACAGAGATGGAAGTCGTATGGTAGAGTTAGATAATAGAGATGGCAGAAGGGTAAGTGACAGACGTGGATAGGAGGCCGAAGAGAGTAAGAGGACAGAGACATAATGGAGGTGAGAAAGTTATAGACATATAGGGAGGGTATCGGGTGGGGGGGGGGGGGGGGGGGGTTGTACTGTTTTCTCATTAATACCAGGGATTTAACACTAAGCCTCTCATTTGGTTAACAATCGCGTTATTGCACTTTTGTTCAGGGTTTGCAATATGTCACGTCCACAATTACGTTGAGGGACAAACAATTTGTATACTGTCAGCAGGGAACTGCTGGGGCACCACTGAGGTCGTACAAGGACGAGGGGTCTGTGTGTGTGTGTGTGTGTGTGTGTGTGTGTGTGTGTGTGTAGGGGGGGGGGGGTTAGGCCCTGCAGGAAAAGGGCTCTTGAGGTTAACGCTCAGCACACAATGGGGTCAAAGTGACAGTCAGACAATGGCTGGGTGATGCGGGGTGTGGGCAATTAGTGAGATTGACAGTTGGTGTGCGCCTCAGAGTCTGCACCTCCCCCCCCCCCCCCCCAACACACACTTGTTTAGTGGTGTCTGGTGAGCTTGGGCCTACGCCACACACACACACACACACACACACACACACACACACACACACACACACACACACACACACACACACACACACACACACACACAAGTGTTTAGGAGTGGATTAGTACCAAAACACAGCTTGCTGAAGACTCTGGGTGGGTGAACACTTAAGTGTTATTGTGGCGTCTTCACAAGTGTTTACCCCTGACCCAATGTGACGTTGTGGAACCCAGTCATCTGCATATCCATGCAGCCAATGTCTTACTGACTAATCCCTCATGTACACAGAACTCTCCGTCACAATAACAGATGCATGGCGTAGGCACTGGACTGAATCAATCAAAGCTATAGAGGGCCAGTGATTGGTCTGATAGGAGACTTTGGAAGGGTGATTTTTTTTTTCTTTCTTCTTTACAAAAAGTCTAATCATGTACGATCTCAGGATCCACATGGGAATGGCACTGGCACGGCTCCAATGTGGAACTTGGATTTCAAGTGGCTAGCCTGTGATGCTGACGTTAGTTATCCATGACATATCAATGACGTATGACTCACAATGTGGGCAAGGTTTCAGCCTGATCAGTCCACTCCCATTGACTTCCATAATCAAATAAAAGTTTCATATTTCAAACAGTATAAACATATCTTGAAAAAAAGAGCCAAAGAAATGTGGCTCTGATTGGTCCAACGGTTTGTGAAATTAGTTCCGGACAGCTAGCTAGCCTCCTGCAGAGCCACAACCTAATAAGTAGAAATTACAAGTTACAACACTTGCCCTTGTTGAGGAATGGGGGTAAGTTACCCCTTAAATTGCTTGGATGATGAAAATCTGAAATAAAATGCATGTAAAGATGATTTTTCAGACATGTTCTAAACGTGTTCAGACAGTACAGTGTTGACAGAGTTAAGGGGGAGTAGCAGAAAGACCTGACATCATGGGACACAGGTAGGTTTGAACCCTGGACATTAGGCGTACCAACTGGTTGAGACGTTTTTATTTTATCTTTGACAGAGATGGTGCCGGGGACCTGTTTGAAAAAGGGACAATCAGTCTTTCTTGTGAAGTGTGGACTGTCTCGCATGGAACAAACACTTGAGGAGATAGCATCTCTCTGAGCATGTGAGACATGCAGGAGACCAGACAGAGATAGGATGGACCAGACAATAGAAGTGAGAGAGAGAGATGGAGAGAGAGAGAGAGAGAGAGAGAGAGAGAGAGAGAGAGAGAGAGAGACAGACAGACAGACAGACAGAGAACAAGCAAGCATGATGAAAAGTCATGATAAAGTGACTTGCTGACTTGAGAAATGAACGTTAAAAAAGAGAGAAACAGTCAATCAGAGACAGACAGGCAGACAGAAGTCAGTTAATCAGTCATTGACACAAAACGTCAGTCAAATGGCGTACACACACACACACACACACACATGCGCACACACACGTGCACACACACACAGAGGCAGACACACAGAGGCAGACAGACAGAGGCAGACAGACAAACAGGCAACAGTCAGTGAGACAGACAGACAGACAGACAGACAGGCAACAGTCAGTGAGACAGACAGACAGGCAACAGTCAGTGAGACAGACAGACAGACAGACAGACAGACAGACAGACAGACAGACAGACAGACAGACAGACAGACAGACAGACAGCTCTGTACCTGCAGGCCTGATTCATGTGTTGCCAGGACAGATTAGGTAATTGTCCCCATGCAGCAGTGACAGTTAATGGGCCATCCTCTGCATTCCAGACGGCTTCTTTACTTTACAAAGAGCCAGAAGTGGAGCAGGAGGCTACGCTGCCTGACCTATGTCCTGGCTCATTATGGATGATTTGCCTTAGAGAAAGACTACTTTGTGTGCGTGTCTAAGAGGTCATAATCATCCTGTCAGACGTAGAAATGTATGTTCTACAATCCACTGTCTAATGTAATTAATCTGACGGGAATCAGACGATGGATCACCTGGGAGGTGGGTGTGTGTGTGTGTGTGTGTGTACAAACTTAACGTGACAGATACTTGCAGATATCTTCCATATAGCGTTATCTTAATGAGGGCGGAATGCAACTGTGTCTAGTGTTTTATCTGGCTAGTGTCTGACTAACATACATAAGCACACCCGCCCACACACACACACACACACACACACACACACACACACACACACACACACACACACACACACACATGGGTCAGCCTGGACAGAAAGATTCCAGAGAGTGAGAATGAATAAGCACCCCTGTCCTGTCCTGTCCTTGTCCACAGAGGACATGATGACATCCATGACAGCTGGACAGACAGACGCTGGAGAGGAGTGTGTTCAAAGTGACACTGATGAGGGAGATTAGGGCGCTCCGCTCACCTGAGAGGAACCCCCCTGGCATGACAAGAATGCTTACTGATGGACAGAACGATAAGGACAGAGAGAGAGAGACAGCAAGCGAGTGAAAGAGAAACTAGGTGAAACTGTGCCTCTGCAAAGAGGGAAAAGTTGGGGAAAATGCAAGGAAATAAGAATTGATCTACATACTGCATTTACTATATATGAAAATAGTATATATTTCCCAGTTTTATTTGATGATAAACACAGTCAGATTCTAGATGGGGGTCTTTGACCTACGTGACCAGTGCTGTCCAGTTTGCCCTGCAACCTCCGGCCTGCGCTCCTCTACGCCTCTTTACTTCAGAGCCGCGAGGCTGCTATCAGCAGCAGCTCTGTTTACCTGGCCCGGGCCCCCGGGTCACTGGCAGCCGGCCACATGTTTGGACGCTCCGGGGAGAGATAAGGAAGCGTCCCTCCACCCATCTAAACTGGAGACTTTATCACCCAGCGGTGCTTGTGTGAGCTCGTGCGTGTTTGCGTGGTGATAACCCCGTGGCCCTATCACTAGGCTAAGGTCGGCACTCAGTGTTTACGACGGCTCAGTTCAAAGCAGGCCGAGTGGGCTGCCAGTCAGAGGACCTGCCGTTGAGTCGTACATTAACTAGAGGCAGGCACTGGATGTGTGCGTCTACCTGTATGTGTGTGTGTGTGGGTGTGTGTGTACACGCGTGTCTAGTCGATATTACTGAACCCAACAAGGCCTGCGGGCGTTTCGTTGAGTAAGCGCTGCTTGTCCTGTATTGCAAAGTCACTGTGTGAGAGGATGAAGGAGAACTCTCTGCTCCTCTGTTATGTTCTGAAACCTGATTTAAACTAGACCGATGCCAGATTTTGCCCAAAGATGTTAGACTGAAGTTTTTGCCGGACCCAGGGGGTCTGGCTTACATGAGGCTTTGTACCTGTTTTCTCCATACATGGGCATGGTCACTTTGTCCTTAGGCCCCAGCCATAAAAGTCTGTCCCCCTTTCGTCCATACATGGGCATGTTTTGTACCTGTTTTCTCCATACATGGGCAAAAAACAGGTTTTGGTCACTTTGTCCTTAGGCCCCAGCCATAAAAGTCTGTCCCCCTTTCGTCCATACATGGGCATAGACACAGGCTGACACGTCATGTGAAGTCTGGGTCTGGCAGAACCAGGTCTCCTGGTCTTGTCTATTTGACAACATTTAACTTACTAAAGGTTCGGGCCATCTAGAGTTCCGGCCCTCACGCTTACGTCGCACTGCCGATCCGACCTATATGTTTGAGTCCTCTACCGTTGTACCGTCTGTCTGTGTCCCTTTTGTGCCCATATATGGAGATCTCTATCTTTCTGTCTACCTGCGTCCCTTTTATGAACATATATGGAGATCCCTGATGCCATTAGTATATGCCTATACCCTGTATATTGGTATGCCCAAGATATGGGCATACTGGTTGGATCGGCGGTTCTGGACAACTGGATATCCATATATAAGTAGGTCAGGAGAGGCTTCTGGTCGGTATCAGCCCATAACACGGGAATCTGTCCCCATTACAATGTGCTAGACCCCTGGAAGATGGATTGCTGAGGTGGTGCGCCACACCTACCATCAGTTCCCAGTACTTCCCACACGACTTGCCGCACCCAAGCCGTGCTACTACTAATACAAGTAAGACGCGCGAACGCTGGAAGCGAACGCAGCTCGAAAATATTGTGTATTTACGGACTTGTAATCCGTGTTATTTCACCGTGATGTGGAGAGAACATTGTGTGTGTGTGTGTGTGTGTGTGTGTGTGTGTGTGTGTGTGTGTGTGGGGCAGGCTGGTGTGCATTGTCTAAATTCCTGCACTCTGGCGCACTCTGGAGGCTGCTTACAGGCAGTGCACGCATGCGAGTCACATGGGCCACATGAGCCAATGAGAGCATGAACACAGAGACGCAGAGACGCAGAGAGAGAGACACACAACCCGAGCACGGTTTCATAGTAAGCTCCACTTGCGCGGAGGGGCGCCTTCGGCGCGCCTCCTTCCGCTGCGTTCGCAACAATGAGTTGGCGGTGACCGGGATCAAACCCATGACCTTGCGGTACAAAGGCGAGAGCTCTACCGACTGAGCTACCCGGACACTAATAATATACGCCCATATATGGAAATATCGGTCGGATCGGCGGTTCTGGACAACCGCATATCCGAACAACTTCGAGTCCTTGCCGCTGTGCAAGCCGAGTTTGCATGAAGTCGGTCGGTCTCAGATATGCACATGACCATATATATGCATAGCGGTCGGATCTGTGGCTCTGGATAACGGGATCTCCATATATGCCATATATATATATGGGTTTGTTTATGGTTATGTCTGAGTCATAGTGCATGCCTATGTATGGGCATATTGGGTTTGTTTATGGTTATGTCTGAGTCAGAGTGACGAGTGAAGGATAAACAAACATAAATAACAAATACAAATAAACCTTGATGGATAGACATTTTTAATTAAGTCTATCTATTAAACTATAAATAGGCAGACTCTGAGCGTGTCCGTGTTTCCCATGCATATCTGACCGATCAGCTTCAAATTCACCATGGACCCGACGGAGTGCCGTGGCAGGTGTGAAGTCGGTCAGAGTAGTATTGATGGCATAGACCAGCCTCCAAGTACAATAATGGGTACTGCACTGCAAGCACTCTGAACAAACAACTATAAAATACACATAAACTGAACTTTATTTTATTTAACTACTAAAGCCCTGTTCAAAAATGCTATGTTTGAAAAATGTTAGGCAGAAAAAAATCAAGTTTGAAAATCTACGTCAAGCGATGGGAGTATAAATTAAGCTGAACTGTGGCTTATCTTATTGTTTATGTCCCCTTAATAAATGTACTGCCGACAATGAGGAAAATGACAAGGGAAGCTACAGTATGCAGTAATCTTAATTTAGTATAAATATGTATTTATAATAAGTCAGATCCTCACATTTACCGGCCATTCACTGGACACGACAGCATCAAGGGGACCGATGAATGTTTTATTTTTCGTCACTTTTCATCAGCTGGCTTTTAAAGATATCTATCAGCCAACAAAGCGTGGTGGGCTTTAGTGTTTCCATGTCGCAATGAGTGGCTACATGTGTTATCCAGGCCCTTACTCACACGGCCCCATGTCCTCTCTCTCTTCCAGATTATAATCAAATGTACTCTGCTACTCCACATGAAAGAGCCCAGGCTGGATGGGAGTGCTGGGCGCTGTGACTGAGTGGGGCGTTTGGCTAGGCCTGCTGTGGCCCAGCGGGGAGCCTCTCGCTCTGCCGGAACCCCCCCCACACACACACTCCAAACCCACCGACCCCCCTCTCCTTCTGACCCCACTTCTTTCTCTCTTTCCTGAACTCAACTGGTACCCCACCTCGGGTTTCTACGGCGACAACCTCCGTGGGACTTTTAGTTTTAGAATGAGGAGAAAGGTCTTGCTGTTTTGCTGCAGTTGTGTTCTGAACAACTGGTGATAAGTCTGTGGTATCGCTGCTGTCGGGCAGAAACCTTGTATGTTCAAAACAGTTACTTTTCAGGAAATGGAAAAAAAATCCTGAAAAAATGTATTCCAATGGATATAATGTAGTTATAATATATATTTTCATATTTTTTTAGCCAGTGCCAGAGATTTTTCATTGAAAAAAAAAAAGTACTCAGGAGCCGAGATACAGAATTTTTAAGTTTTAAGTTAACAAGGAAGTGGATAGGAGTCTAGATCTTCGAAAAATCATATCTCCTTGGTCTTTGGGTCAAATTGAAAAAATATATTTTTTACTTCATGTAGATCTACGCGACTGGCACGTGGCGGCTTTAAATAGGTTCGCGTAGATCTACGTGATTGGCAGTGAATCAGTTAAGAGAGTTCTTTGGTTCAATATTTATCAAACACACAGACAGTATTGACCACTTTCAACCTAGTGTCAATATAGGTGAATTTTGTTTACATATGTATATGATATATCGTTGCTGTCTGGCAGAAACCAGCTAACTAAATTTTTCTGCTTTTGCATTTTTTTCTCCATAAATCAGTGCTATTGAACACCCTTTACGTCTGTGTGTTGATTAAAACAATATTGAACCAATGGAAAGTATTAAAAAGTGCTTCAGACAAAACCAGCTAACTCCATTGGATCCTCAAACTTTCTGCTAAACCAGCTAAGTCCACCAAAGGGGGGTGGAGACTCCAGGCTCCACCCCCTTTTGACCTCCAACCTCATTGTGAGCTTGGAGGTCCATTTAGCGGTACTTATCAATGATGAACAAAACCTCCTAACTCCACTTTTTGTTTTGTTTTTGTCATTTCCTGAAAAACAAACATTTTGGTCTGCTGTCTGGTTTCTGCCAGACAGCAGAGATATATATATATATATATATGTGTGTGTGCTTTTTACCAATTTTTCTCCCCAATTTAGTTGTTTTTTTGCCAATTAATTCCTCCCCACACACATGTGTGTGTTGTTACTGCCGTTGTATCCTATTGACTCACCAGTGAGGAGCCTCCACCGGGAGGACGTCGAGCCATCGTGCTACTCCTCCCGCTCAACACCCTGTGCCGCCCCAACCCGTGGGAATACATGCAGTGGCCCCCCCCCTGCCCGGCTTCCCTCCCCCAAACACGGGTATAGACGCCGCTCCACACAAAGCCGTATGCACCACGGTGGATTCGAACCCACAACCTCTGCGATGACACCCGAGTGCCTAGGTGAATATTTAAAAACATTTTCACATTTACTCAAAAACTGAAAAGTTTGCTGATTTACAAGCTCACACGGCATCACATAAACCACCTGTTGTGGGCTTGTACGTGGGCTGTTATCACTACTTTTGAGCGACACTGTCATATGACAAAGTCAGGCATTCATTTACGAGGAAAAGTTGGAATGGAGACACGAGGTTTCTGCCCGACAGCGGTAACATATACAGTACAGAGTCTTTCTGTCCTAAATTTGACAGGAATACTACGGCTGGCTCTCAAGACTGACTGAATCCAGAGTTGATCATATTTCAGGAATATTAAGATCATAAGAGCACTCAGTCAGGAAAGTTGATGGTTCTTAATACAGTCAAGAGACTGGTGCTGAATGAAGCTCGCTGCTGGCCATAGTTCCTGTGGTCCGGTTTCAACTGGGATCTAAGCGTGGTCCCAACACATCCACAATCCAACACATTCTGAGGCACCATTTTAATGGTTACAATTTTTCACTGGGAAGCTCTGCTTAGCCTCAGAATTCAATTAGCCAGGGGAGAGAGAGGGAGAGAGAGAAGGGACGGGGGGGGGGGTTGGAAAGTGGCATGTCAAAAAGAATCCATCCCTCCAGATAGCATCTCTATTTGATTTTCCTCACCACTGTGTGTGTGTGTGTGTGTGTGTGTGTGTGTGTGTGTGTGTGTGTGTGTGTGT
Organism: Gymnoscopelus braueri; assembly: GCF_963280865.1. Lineage (NCBI taxonomy): Eukaryota > Metazoa > Chordata > Actinopteri > Myctophiformes > Myctophidae > Gymnoscopelus > Gymnoscopelus braueri. The sequence continues at coordinate 35,139,853 of NC_137606.1, forward strand.
GTGTGCACAGGAAAGACAGGAGTGGAGAAAGAAAGCGGAACACATACACACACACACACACACACACACAAGGCAACACATGAAGAAAACAGAGCAGTTTGTCATTGAATGCTATTTGAGCCTGGCTACGGCCTATTTCTCTTACAAATTGTCTCGGCTATAAACGTGTTTGCTTTGGAAGCCGATGAATGGAGGTGGCCAGCGGGGGAACCATGCACAGCATCCAGGCAGCTGTGAGTGCAATGAGTTGCTGCTACATCAGTCTTTAGATCAATTGGGGGTGGGGGGGGTTCACGCCCTGCCCTGTTTGTGTTCCTGTCCCCTCCGAGTGAACAACAACACACATGCATGTGCGCGCGTGCACATACACACACACACACACACACACACACACACACACACACACACACACACACACACACACACACACACACACACCCACCCACCCACAGGGAACAACCTGCCGGGCGGGCGAGAACAACAGAGGATCACACCCATGTTTATGGTACAAGACTTCCTAATTATGAACTCACACTCAAAACACATGCAAGCTCACACGCTCGGACACACGCAAACACGCTGGAACTCACATACAGATAGTAAAGAGTAGGAAGAGGGTTAGAGCGACAGAGAGAGAGAGAGAGAGTGAGAGATGGCTAAAGATACCCATTATCCCTCCCAAACAAGAGAGGGTTTTGGTTTGATGTAAGAAGTGAGGCTGGCGGCTGATGCTCACCAGTGTCACCTCAATGACAGTGTTTAGAGAGCCGCAGAGTGGATGAAAGGCCTTCTGCAGGCTAAGCCACATGCTAACGTCCAGCGTCACAGCAGAGAGGCTGGCCCGCTCGCCGTGGTGGGTGGCCCCCTCCTCCGTGCATCCCCATCCCCAACGCCCACCTCCACACACCATGGTGATGGTGTGAATGTATGTGTTTGTGCGTTAACCACTTAAATATTATACCCTGTATACTTTGTTGACCGGTGTCCCCCAGGGGTCTATAGTAGGCACCCTCCGTTTTACCTTCTACACCAAATCTGGTGACAAAAATAGCGAATCTACAAGCTCACAATGTGTATTCGCCCCCAGAATAGGTAGCCCACACTAGGGTTCATGTAACGCTTTGCTGTACACGGATACAGGAAGTGGGAACAGTTTTTTCAATTGTCTGCAGCACTCTTTGTAACTTTGATGACTATCACTTATGTCATTGGAATTAGGGGACATATTGGTGTGTGTGTGTGTGTGTGTGTGTGTGTGTGTGTGTGTGTGTGTGTGTGTGTGTGTGTGTGAGTGAGACCTTGGCCTCAGTCTCTCCACGGTGCAGAGTGTAGAGGTGGTGCACAGCGCTCTGTGAGGACGCCCAGGGGTGTGTGAGGACCTGGAAGACATGGAAGTCATGTCCCTGTGTGTCGGCCGTCACCAGCAGCATGCCTGGAACACACACACACACACACAGATTAGTTGTCATTCCTACCACATGAACCTTATACAGTAGGTTCACCACTTGCATCCTAAGCCAGAAAGTGCAGTTTCACTTCATTTAATTTTGCCCGTGTATAAAACATTGATAAACCAAACGATCTACAAATCAATAATTGATGTCACTTACAGTAACACTGTTTGTTGGTATTTATTTTATCGAACATGTAAAGAGACTCCCACTCAATTTCAAAACAGCATATAAACAATACAGTGAACACAAAAACAATGTTGTGACTGAGCCACACTCGTATCAGGCCTACTATGCCTTTAAAACAAACAAACAAGCTCATTAAAACGAGGCAAGGCTATCGTTTGTCACAGTTGTAAAACGCAGCCTTGATGCCTCACATCATAATTTGCTCTCTGGTCGAAGTCGTGGCCCGAGTCGTCTGCTGCCGCTCGGGGACAAGGACAGTGTGAGTCTGTGGTGTTTTTGTCTGTATGCGAGAGAGACACTGTGTATCTATGTATGTTTATGTGCGAGTGTATGTCTGCGTGCGTGTGCGCGCAACATAAATCTGCCCCGACGCAGAACCGCAGCTCTCGGCTCGAGTGTAACCCCTACTGACAGGCCCATTCATTTAGTCCCGTTTTATTTGAAGCTCGTCGAGCTCCAGAAAGTATAGGCTCTTACCGTAAACAACACGCTCAACAAACCACAGCAGAACAAACCCACAGCTCCACTGGCTCTCTTGCTGGTCCAACGGGGCCCTAAAGGATGTTCCTTCTGAAGCCTGCGAGATGTCGCAAATGGCTCCAGAGACAAAAGCCGTAAGTCAAAGCGCCAGGAGACGCATCACCGATGCACGCGGAGAAGGATTAGGACGGTTTACAAAAAAGCCTTTGCCTTTTTGACGAGTCCCAGCCATAACTGACATGAGGGTAATTAGTAATTTTCATCTGAGTTTTTTTCCCCATGGAAGCTTTTATGTGGAAGATGCAGTAGGTTTTAATTAGTGGCCAGGCTTTATTGGGTGGCATGTCAAATGTGAAAAGAGGAGGCTGGAATGGCATAAGATTAAAAGGATTCTGCAACACGTGCGAGCGGAGATGGAAAACACACCCTCTCTCTGCGAGGAGAAAAAAAAAGTATCCGAAGCCGAATTATTTTGCGCAATCTTCCATCAAACTTTGCAAAGCTTCAAAGCTTTTTTTCTTTCTTTCTTTCTTTCCAAAACGGCAGTGAATGCCAGTTCTGCATCGAGATGATGAGAAGACGGACTGACTGCGAGGGATAAAGAGATGAATGAGGGATGGGTGAAGCAGGAGATGAGAAGAGGGGTCATGCAAGATTATTGAAGAGGAGGAGGAGGAGGAGGAGGAGAGGAGGGGTGAAGCAGAGCGGAGCATTAAGACAGCGGTTAGCTATTCATGCTGTATCAGAGCGACCAGAAACCCAGAGCGCTCAGGCCCTGGGCCTGTAAACTGTAGAAACCCCACGCCCCAAACGAGGTGCCAAGCCGCAAGAAGCATTTGCGTCAACTGGGAATGGGGAGAAAAAAGGGACTGGGCCCTTCTAATTATAGAGTCTGGAAACGGAAGCACAGGGTGATTAGGAGTTGAGGCGCTGCGGTCTGTTTATCTGGGAGCTTCCTCTCTTTCTCTCTCTCTCTCCCTCTCTCTCTCTCTACCACCCTCCTCTCTTTCTTTCTTTCTTCCTCCTTTCCCTGTATGGGCCCATCCCGCCCACCGAGCGGCTGGAGAGTCTGGCCCCTGTTTTTTTTTTTGACAGATGAGGCTTGGCCACAGCGTTCTGGCCAGGCACGACGTTTCTCTTCTGCTGATGGGACAAGTCTGCGCTCCAAAAAAGCAACAGAGCGCACAGGGGGCAGGCCGCGCAGGGAGCTGGGCGAGCGCGCGAGCGCCGGAGGACCGGAGGCTTTTGTGGCCTTGTTGAAATACAGAGGCCCTGGCCGAGAGGCGTCAGTCGGTTAGCCCACGAGAGGGACAAATTAAAAAGCAGCCGTGCCGCTCCGCGGGTGTAAAGAGAGGGTTTCGGGGAAACCTGAGGCAGGCCAGAGCTGGGTTTGACACGTCCTATTTATAACACCTCGTCCCCGGGGTTGGAGTGTTATTTACGACGTCTTGGTACCAAACGCGCTGGCACACACACATAGACGTACGCTCAACTGCAAGGGATGACCTCTAATTTGCCATGTGTGCGAGACATGCGTCCATACGGGACGTGAGGGGGGAGTGATATAATCATTTCCATAAATATCGCCTCACGCTTTCTTCATCTTTTTCTTTTTTTCCCCCCCCGCCCCCCAAACCTTTTCGCTCCCCAAAAAACGTTCTTGTTTTGTTTTGCTGCAGCCTCTACTGTCACGTCTCTGACCAGACAAACACAAAACATCTGCTCTATCCCATTAATACTGGGAGGATGTTTCATTTACAAAGTGGCTGGGATACAGCTTTTTTCCTCTGCAAAGTCAGAGAGGGAGAGAGCGAGAGAGCGAGAGAGAGAGAGAGAGAGCGAAAGAGCGAAACAGAGAGGGGAGTTCTCCCACTTGGCAACACAAAGGGCCACAACAAAAGTAGTCCACTTTCTAATTAACAACACTAGTCTCTGAAAAAAAGCTTTGAAAATGGAGAAAATCCCAAATTATAACCATGTGGATGAGGACACTGGGGATTCAGATAGCTTTGCTGTTACCGGGACGCATAAACTTCACAGCAAATGAGCCCAACACACAAATGAAAGACCAGCTTTTGTCTTTGAGGGTTGCCAATGTTATGGAAAGGACAGGACCGTGTGTGTGTGTGTGTGTGTGTGTGTGTGTGTGTGTGTGTGTGTGTGTGTGTGTGTGTGCGCACGCACATATTGTCCCACACACGTGTTACAGTACATATATAGTATATTCTAAACTGTACCTCTGTGTACGTGTAAGCAATAGCATGCAAGCGTCTGCGTACAAAAGTTATTGCCGTGTTAATGTAGCAAAGTAAGTACATACACGTACTTTGTGTGTACTGTATGTGAGCGTGTTTAGCCAACATGCGCCTTAGTTTATGCATACTATATCTGTGCATGTGCACGTGCGTGCGAGCGGTGGTCTCCATTGGCTGCATCACGCTGGGCTTATCAAGGTGTTTATGAAAGCTGGTGGAAACACACACACACACACACACACACACAGGAGCAGTACATAAAGTCGGCCCCAGCCTCAGATCAAAGCCACCCACTCATCCAGACCGCTCTGAGATCAGTGGGTCCCCCAGGCCAACACCCCTCCACCTCTCTCTCTGCAGCACAAACCATTAAGATAAGTCAGGGTGGGGGTGCATGCTCATATATACCCCCCTCCCCTCCACTTCACAATCTCTCAGTCATGTACACGCACACGCGCACACACACACACACACACACACACAGGGTCGCTCTGCGGTCAGTAAGTTGTTAATCTTTTACAGGCAAAAAGTGAAAACTCCTGAAGCTTAACCTGTTGAATTCAATAAAGACATGACTGAACCTTGTGATGAACATCATTCACACTGTCAATAACACCCAGGGAGGAAGGGAGGGAGAGAGAGAGAGAGAGAGAGAGGGGGGGGGGAGGAGGGAGGGAGGTAGGAATATATAGATGGATGGTAGGATGGATCACTGATAAGTGGATAGGTGGATGGATGGTTGGGTATATGAATGGATGGATGGATGGACAAATGGATGGTATGCCCACTATCTACAGAAGGGAAGATGAGGCGCGTTCTCCTAGCTAACCTTAAGTCTTCTCATCACCGCCAACACTGTACCACACTATCATGACAGCAGCTTTATTCATGGTGCCCACCGTGAATAAAAGCTGCTGTCATGTACCTCCCTGGTACCATGGAGGGCAGTGGGCACCAGGGAGGGCAGAGCGGGCGCGGAGCCTGGAGCCGTGCTGCGAACCGCTATGGTTTGGACGAACCTCCCAGGATTCTCTTAACTCCCTCGACCACATCCACAAGTCATCTTACAACAAGGACGGAGGGAGGCGGAAAACAGGGGGATAGAGGGATAGAGAGAGAGAATAAAAGCATAGAGAGAAAGAGAGCGCATGAAACAGAGAGAGTGAGGGAGAGAGAAAAGTAGAGAGAACCAGAGAGGGGGAGAGGGGCGGGGGGAGGTGCTCATGGTTCATTTGATGTACAGCGGACTGAAACTGAGGAGTGTGTTTTTCTACGCGCTTCACAGACAGACCACCAGTGAGTGCTCAGATATTAATAGATATGAACAAGAGGTGTGTGTGTGTGTGTGTGTGTATGTTTATGTGTATGTGTGCACGCGCGGTTGACCTAGCCGAGAGGCTGCCATTAGTTTAATATTAAGATGTTGGAACGCAGGCACTTTTAACAAGGCGAAACCGGGCCGTCTTTCAAGTGGTGCCGACATACTTAGGAGGTGCAGGGAGCGTGGAGGTCAGGTTCACACAGCGTGACTGTGGGTGAGGCAGGACTCGCAGCACACCACCTAAACCCCCTTTTATGGTACATTTACATATTTGCACACTTCCACGCTTGAACTGTTTCAGAGTAGAGGGAGTTGATTTGTGCATCCGTCATCGGGGCTGCAGAAGGCAGTTCAGTCCAACGTGCACGCCAACGCGCACACCGACGTGTACCTCAGAGTCCCGACAGCACTAGCTTTCCGACATGGATACAAACAAGTTCTCACGACAGCTTAGCCGAGAGCTTTAACGCCATCCGTCTTTAGACAGGAAAAGAAAAGAAAAAAATAGCGGCCAAACACAATATCCCGATGAAGAGTTTGAGACTGTGAGCATTATTTAATCCTTTTCTCTGAGCTAGAAGACAGACAGTGGAGCAGCAGAGGTAATCTCACTGCGTTTTAACATGCTCCTTTATGTTCTGTTAACTAATGAATCCCCTCAAACATTCCCCACCGCTGGACGCTGATCAGATTTCACGCAGCTCTGTTGGAGCCGTTGATATGAGAAAAAAGAGGCGGATGGGAGGGTATATAGGGAAAGGATAGGGTAGTGTGTGTGTGTGTGTGTGTGTGTGTGTGTGTGTGTGTGTGTGTGTGTGTGTGTGTGTGTGTGTGTGTGTGTGTGTGTGTGTGTGTGTGTGTTCACTCTCTTCTACATTCTAATTTACTATATCCTTTCTTCTCTGTGGAGAATGTTACAAACGTGGCAGTGAACAAACCAAAGATGAATTCACAGCGTGTAAAACTTAGCAACTCACCTCTTCCTAGCCAAGACCCCCCCCCCCCCCACACACACACACATCATAAAAACATCACACATGGCCTGTGTGTTGCAACGATGCATGCGTGGGCTGTGGGTGACTCCAACGTGGTGAGGTGTCTGGAGTGTGACTGAGGTTGGTGGTAGAAAGGGGAGTAAGGCACGTTGAATAGAACAGAATGAACTGAATGCGTGTGTGTGTGTGTGTGTGTGTGTGTGTGTGTGTGTGTGTGTGTGTTGGGGGTGGTAGAGTAAGGTTTGGCCTCGAGTTTTTCCTTTGCCTCGACTCATGGTCACTGGCCCAGGCAAACATTCTTCACAGCTCTTATCCTTCTGACCAATGCTAAATAATATCACACATACTGTTAATAAAAACAAAAAACCCTGCTTGCCGTCCATGTTGTCCATATTTATTTGGCCTTTTCCCCCTTCCTCATCTATACCCAGCCAAGTGCGTTCATTCTCCTCCTCTACATCCCTATCTCTGTTTCTGTGACCCTTCAGGCCTATCTCGACTACTGTCCCAACGCTCCTTCAGGCCTCTATGTCCCCACACCCTCCCGTCTGATCCCTGAATGGTTTTACAGGCCGCTGGACCCCGCGTGCCCCCCCCCCCCCCCTCTCTATCTCCACTTTGCAGGAGGGTAGCGCAGCCGCTTTACCACCTATAGCATGGAAACGCTGTAAAAATAGCCAGGCGGCCAGCACCGGCTTTTACAGCCTCTTGGACAAACAGTGGGAGAGCGTGGCTTGATGGAAGCTCTGTGTGTACTCTGTAAATACAGCAGGGAGGTTTTTGCAGAATGCTGAATATTCACACTGTGGCCGGTCGGCTAGCTGGCTGTGATGTCTGCTACTTTAGTTTCATGTCAAAGGAACACGAACGGACGGGAGACCACGTTCGGAATCAGGTACAGATTTTTTGCCTGAAGCCCTCTTAACCCATTAAGACCGGGAAAACATCTGTGTGTCATTTTTAGATTTCTTTGGCTATTCAAAAATAGCAGATCAACAAGCTCATAGCGCGCCGCGCTATGCGCTTGTAGATCTGCTATTTTTGAAAAATCGTGAAAATGTATACATGAACATGAACATTTTAACTCAAATCTTTGCTTCTGGGGGGGTTCTAAAAATGTCTTACATTTTTTGAGCTTGTATATCTGCTATTTTTTAATAGCCAAAAAAATCTAAAATGACACAGATGCGTTCCCGGTCTTTAAGGGTTAAAAACTACTTATATGGAGACACTTGGACAGAGTCGCAACACCCCAATGATTCTACCAGTCTTAGACCTCACTCCAGACCGTCGCTATATTTAAAGGGATACCATTTCAAATGACTGTAAAAAAAGATGACTCATGCACAGCGATGCACAAAGAGTCTGAATATTACTATTTGAAGAAAACCTAACATGATCTGAACGCGTCGGGGTACGCCGTGGTTATTTTGAGCCCGACACTCCAGGCGCAATAGCTGGCTCACGGGCCAGGCCTGACAGCGGGCAGACGGCGTGCCGCTGCGTCGGGACCTCTGCAGCACAATCTGTCATGTCTGTGGATCACTAAAGTAGCGGGAAGATTCCAACAGTAAAAAAGAAAAACCACGCTGTGGTCTTACGCCTGATTCATACTTGGTTGCGCGTCGTGTCGCACACCAAAAATAGGAGATCTACAAGCTCACAGCGCACCACAGTGGGACGCCTTCCGATAAATCGGCAGTTATTTTATGCACGACACCGGCGCGCAACTAAGTATACATCAGGCCCTAGTATTTCATATAGTGACAGACGCCTAGCGAATGCAGAGAAAGGGAGAGTATTATATAGATTATGATATAGCTGGTGGGTGGATGGGGGTGGCTATAGATCATCAGCTTATGGATAATACCATTGTGAAATGGAGATGATGTGGAACAGTGCTAACCCAACACTAGCATCTCCTCCATCAGAGAGAGAGAGAGAGAGAGAGCGTGAGAGAGAGGCGTAGGCAGGGCAGGCCAACAGCAACATGGCCCTCGCTGTGAGAGGGGTTAGGACTTAGGAGTGTGTGTGTGTGTGTGTGTGTGGGGGGGGGGGGGTTAGGTTAGGTTAATCCTCACTGATTGTTTTGTGGACCAGCCTTCTGCCAGGTCTGAGGACAGGGATTCAAAATCACTGCGCTACACTGGATTCTGGAAAGCACAGATCAGGCTGACGTGATTACAGAGTAACACACAGAAGATTAGATGACCCATTCCACAATTTGCGGGTACCTTTTGCCTCTCCAAGATAAAAAAAAATACAACGTCTATATTGAATGAGTGTTTAATAATAATACTAATTAGATTGAACTTTCACATATAATTATGGTTGATGTATATTTCAAGCAAAATGTAATGTCTTACATTAACAAATACATAATTAAGGACTCCCACACAACAATTTTTGCCTTTCTCCATATTATTTAAGTGTGTGTGTGTGTGTGTGTGTGTGTGTGTGTGTGTGTGTGTGTGTGTGTGTGTGTGTGTGTGTGTGTGTGTGTGTGTGTGTGTGTGTGTGTGTGTGTATGTGTGTGTGTGTGTGTGCTTTTAACTACCGGATATTATTCATATTAACTCTTAGTTAACCAATGTCAACTCTGTTTTTAAGGTGTGCCGTCATTAGATATGTTTTATCATTAACAAATAGATCAAAATATGTGTCAAGCAAAGCTATATACTGTATTTAACCAATTTGTCTATAACAGAGTTTTTCAGTTTGTGTTTAGATTTTCGTAATAAATATGACATGATTATGACAAAAGTTTAATGAAAACAAAAAAAAAAAACGTTTTTTTTTTTTCTTCTATACTTGAAATGTACCCGCAATTCTGGGATAACCCATGTATGACAGTGTATATCATGATAATACTCACAGGAAGAAGGAAGTGGTTTAAACATAAATAAATAAATAAAGGGAGTGCTTGAGTGAAGGAGGATCCAACGTTTACTGAAAGCAGGTGCTGCTACACAAGCCTTACATTGAAATGTTATGTTGTTTTAGTTAACAGGGTAGTTCACTATAATATCATATTTTTCTAGCAATGTATAGAGAGGTATATCATTGACATTGACCAAGTGAGGTCTGATTTCTATCTGGTAGAGGTGACCAGGACTATGCAAATGGTTCCCCTTTCATGAGGAACAGAGGTGGACAGTGGCTATAGGATGGGGACAGAGGCTATGGGGTGGGACAGTGGCTATGGGGTGGGACAGAAGCTATGGGGACAGTGGCTATAGGATGGGGACAGAGGCTATGGGGTGGGACAGAGGCTATGGGGACAGTGGCTATAGGATGGGGACAGAGGCTATGGGGACAGTGGCTATAAGATGGGGACAGAGGCTATGGGGTGGGACAGAGGCTATGGGGTGGGACAGAGGCTATGGGGACAAAAATATTTTTGTGCAATAAGTTCCATCGTTTGTGTTATTTATATAAGAGTAAGGGAAGAAGATGAAGGGGGGCAATGGGAAGAGACTGAAGAGAGATGAGAGAGATCAATAAAAACAGGAAAAAAATAATAAATAAAAATAAATGATCTACATATTTACACATACTACCAAATATCTATCCGGTGCGGTAAATACCTGAGGTAAGAGATAAGGTGCGGTTAAGTACCTGAGATAAGACAAAGACGCGTGAGCATAGCAGCAGATATATACTGTACATGCTATGCTATGGACGTTAGTTAAGGTGCGAGAAAAAAACAGTGCATGTTAATGAGACACTGCCCCCCCACACAGCTTCTATTGTTTACATTTGACTTGTTTAGATTTTACTTCTTTAAATTGTATGATAATTTGATAGTTTTCCTCTTATTATTGACACACTTTTCAGTTTTTGTTGCACATTTTCAAAATACACCTGTTCTGTTGTCGACTTCATTCACTGTGCAAAGAGTAGTTGACAATGTTCTCTTGTTCTTTTAACACAGTTTCACAGTTGCATTGTTAAACATGACTTTATTTTCTCATTATTGTGTAATTAAGTCTTTTTTCTTTTCTCTAAAATAGTATTGACCAAAGGTATTTACACTCAAGAAAGTAAACAATCATTATTAATGTGGATATAATGACCACGAGCATGTACACTGTAGAGGCATTCATGGATCATTTCACTCAGAACAACCTAATAGGTTCATAGAATAGCATCACTTTATTGTAATGCAGCCTTACTTCTGTACTTCCTCAAATGTTCTGTGAACAGTTACAGCATATTCCTGCCAAAAGTAGTATAAATGACAACATTTTACTTCAACACATACAGTGTAAGTGTATGGACATCTTGTCCAGTATACATTTATCTAAGCCACACATTACTTAAGCTTTCGCAACATTTTTCAGCAGAGTGAGCAGACAATGTTCATTTAGTTGTTTCACCACTTATTGTTTTTGCTGATCTGCTGCAACTCGTTTGCGGTTTCAAATTTCACCACAAGAGGACATTGTTTGAATAATATCACACAAACAGAAAGGACTTGTTGATGCAAGGAAACAATTTGGGTGAAAATCGTTTAAACCGATCTGCTCCAGTCCAGGTATTTTTCAGGAAAAAAAATCAGCAAAAAAAGGGAAAAGATTAGCCTTGCCGACGCCATACATAATCCCCACTTACACCTAAAAACCTATGTCGGCCAGTGAAGTGGGTAAGAGGACACAGGAAGTGGTCTATTGAGAGGTGGAAAAAATAAGTCGTATGGTCAGATGAGTCATCCCTCACCCTGTTCCAAAGTAGACACGCACACGGTTGCCACACACCAAAATAAGTCTACAGGCCTGAGGGCTTGATTCCTACAGTATGTCAATGAGTTCTGGTGGCTCTGTTGTGGTGAGGGGTTGGTCTATATCCACTGGATCCTTATAGGACATCACTGTAAAACATTCTTCCAAGTGACCATTTTCATCTCATGGTGAAGCACGTATAAGAAGCACTTATATAAAAGGACAAAAATAAGTAGGCTATATGTTTAATTTTAGTATATAAAATAGACATTTTAATTTTAGACAGATAACGTACTTTGAGTGGATATAATGTAACCAAAATATATTTGTTGCCAAAATACCAAAATATCTATTTTGTTTTGAGGTCTTCCAGGATGACACTGCTTCCATCCAAATGACAGGAAGTGGTCACAGAAAGGTTACCAGTAAGTTGGCGTGTGTACGGGCTACGGTCAGTCCTCCCACTGAAACCAGTGAAGAAGTCACCCCAGACAGACAGTAAACAGGCCCGGAGAGAGGCTGCCGTAAATCACATCAGAGCAACAGCTGTGAGCTGTGCTAATTACTATCTTGGTGTGAAGACACAACTTAATTCATGCTAAATGTGTGGCTGCGGGGAGGGAGGGCAGAGCTGGTTGTGTGCGGGGGATTTCCCCCGTGTTCAACATGTGCGTGTGGGTTCTGGGTTCTCGGCGTCGGCCTGATTTCTTTCACACATCAGTGAGATGGAGCGACAGAGTTATGACACCACGGAGCGTCGCCTTCACGGTACAGCTGCCTGCATGGTTAGGCTCCACAGCCCGGCCTTCTCATTAGGCTGGCCCATTACTAAACAAGGGATATAATTTATGGGACAGTGCCACACGGCAATGTCCCATAAACCGTGAAACTCAGTCAGGGTTTGTCCTCCACCGCTCATGACTTTGATGGTATTCCAATCTTCCGTGGACCCACTTTAAAGGTTCCACAATGATCGGCTTCTGATATTTTAGATATTCTAGTGCTTTTGAATTATCCAGCTTGCTACTCACAATTTCCCTCCTTTTTGAGAGCAGATTTATGTGTGTATTGTTTTGTGTATTGTAACAAAATTCTGGTCACAGACGAAAATGATACGCTCAGTGTAGAGAGAGAGTAATGGCAGGTCTGTCTCTTTAAGAGTGACTGTCCAATGATTTTGTGAATGAGTGAACAGTGCTAGTCAGGTTGGCCATGGACAGCAGAATCTCTGATCCTTATCAGTCACTGAGAACTGTAGAGAAAGAGAGGGAGTGAGGAGGAGATGGAAAAGGGTGGAAGGGTGGAGCCCTGCATGCTTCATGGATCAATCACTCCATCTAGTGCAAGTAACAGTCAGAGAAATGAAAGGAAATGCTGTTGGAAGTCCTCTGCCATCAAAACACGAGTGTATTTTGACCTTGGCATCGTACCTAATAATCAAGTCAAGGATCGTTAAGGACGGGTGAAGGGGACGAGACGTGAAAGCAAACAAGCACACACACATCGCAGCTGTTAAGGAGAACGCTTTGCCACTGCACTTCAGCTGCACCCCTCTAATTACACCACTAGGAATAGATCCACTGAAACACCACAGAGCGCCAGCCGCCACACCAAGAACCGGCGGCCGCTCACCCGGCCTCTGTACTGCCTCCAACACACACAGGCTGCTTGGGTTTCTTGCATAACCTTGCCTGGCCAAAAGGCTTCTGGGCTTTCCAGACGCTGTCGAGTCATACCATTGTTTCCTGCTCGGCCTTTCTTTCTTTTCCTTGGTTGCTGGGCTTGACCACTGTGAAGGGATCCTCGGTTAAGCCGTAAAAGCAGTTCAGCAGCAAGCCACTTCCTTTAGCTCCTTGGGAACAGTTCATTTAGGGCAAGACCAGCGCGTCAGTCACTCAGGATTTGGGCTCTAATCAAAATCAAGAGGCCTCTCGTTCTGGGACACTCTAAAGTAGGCGGTGTACAGACAACAATGTTGGAGTTTTTCTTTTTTTTTTATCATGCAGCTTAATGATGAAAGCAGTCCCTAAATTACAGCTCTGGGAGTGAGGGGTGCTCAGTGCATGGTGAACATTCATGCCGACCTCGTTAGGAACCCTTAATGCCGAGAAGAAAAGAGGGAAAATTCTTGTTTTTTGTTGCTACATTTTGGGTGCCTGATGATGTCGTAATTCAAAACACTTATTATTAGTGCTTCAGATTTGCCCCAGTGTAAATGAGGTGGTAACGTGCACATGTCATTATTGGCGAGTAAAGTTGACAGGTTAAGGGGGCGCTCTGCGTTTGAAGTCGCCAGCACCCCGTGGTCTTCTAAAAACACACAGCTGGGGAAACAGTTTGGAAGGAGAAGGCTACTTTAGAGGCATGCAGAGAAGAGAGGAGGTTTCATTCTGTAGATGTGGAAATGCTGCACGTTCTGCATGACTGGATGAGTATTTTCCCTTTCAGTCTAGTACAGAGATGGGGAGTATTCAACATGATTACTCTCTCTCTCTCAAGAAGGTTGTCTTGTGCATCTCTGCAAGACAGCTTGACATGAGGTCAAAATCAATGTTCAGTGGGCAGAACGTCCATGGGTAGATACGTATGTTGGTGTGTGCAGGTGGAGGTCTCTACTATGCACAGTGCAGGCATTCTGTTTGGGACTTGGCTCATGATAATGAAAAGTGGTCATGGTTGACCATGAATGTTCGCTTGACCAGATCGCTGGAAGCCATGCTTTTTCAACAGGCTAATTTCAGCACCAAAGCTGCTCAAACACACACATGCACACAGACGCATACCCACACCCCCCAACACACACACACACACACACACACACACACAGTACATGCTCGCTAGAGTTCCAATCTCTTCATCATGGGGCAAAGGTCAGTCAATTTACCCCTGAGACAACGGCGCCCTCTAGAGATGCATCTGTTCTGGTGGATATGAAAGTGGTACTAGTCAGTTTAGAAACGCTAGGCTACCGCCCCGCCCTTTTAGGAGACTAACAGCAGGTCCTGAGGTCCATGCACCAAGGTTTTTTTCATTTGCTTAAAAAAAAAGTTTCGATTTTTTGTTTTCAATTTCAGTTTAGTTTTGATTAGTTTTCAAAGTGTTTGGTAGTTCAGTTGAGTTTATTGTTTTTTAAGGCTTGGGTTGAGTTTTTATTAGTTTTAAGCAGTTTCTTTTTAGTAATATGGGGTATTTGTCACGGGTGAGATTCAAAAAGATCAGAAAATGTGTGAAAAGTCACAAGTTTGTAGATTTTCACTATTTTTAAAGATTTTTGAAAATATCTGAAAATAATAGGATTATGTATGAAATATTGACAAAGTCTAAAACACACAATACAGTTTCAGTTCGTTATCTTTTTTTTGTAAAGCCTCGTTTTTATTTTTGTTAACTAAAATGTTTATTACTATAATTGTGTTAGTTTTAGTTAACTATAATTAATAACCCTTGCCATGCACTCCAATGGGAGAAGTGAACATGAGCACAGATTATGAGCTTATTCATAGAAGTAAATATTGGAGACAAGCAAATCAGGAGAGAATGTACTTTGTGTGAGCCCTGTCTCTGTCTCAGCAACATGCTCTTGCGGGATCTGGCAACACAGATCTCTTCTTTCTCCTCTCTGTTCGTGCTTAACTGTCTGTCTAGTTTCACCAAAGATGCTCTATTATGCTTTACATCGGATAAACAGAAATGTTATATTTTATTATATGGGAAACAAGGAATTAAAAATGTCAACTGAAATACATTTTATGTTTATCTTTTCTATTATTATTATTATTTAAATGTTTTTGTGAGGAGAAAATGAGAATATTACTAGACTGTTATTATCTTGTTACTGGGTTGATATCAGATATTAAAATAATGAGATAAGGCACAAACATGACATTTGTACTGTATTTAGTGTATTGTTTTGACATGGGTGAGCAATAAGAAGTAAGTTAGTGCGTGAGGTGGCGGGGCACAACCACGTCCACTTGGAAGAACATTGACGCAGCTTTTAATCCGTCATCTTCTGTATTCAAGATTTTTTAGTGTTACAAAAAAAGAAAACGTCACCCTTTTTTTTTTACACCATCAAGTTAAATTAACACTCAGGATTTTGTTGTGTCCCTCACAAACAAGCTTACATTCACTTACACCTGATTAATAGGTTCCATTACTCAATAACTAATCCAACTTGTTGCACTTCCTTCTGTTCACACATTTTCCATGAAATTTAACAATGAAGTCAGGAACCAATATAACTAAACCACACAACGTTTGTGCCAGAACACCACATCTCGTTTCTGGGTCCTGAGCCACTGATTGCGAAACACTGCGTTGTAGACAATGCTGAAAAGCATTCATAGAAAGACGGCTCAGCATTCTGACATAAACATTGGCCTTTCACAAGAAATACTGCATGTGTCTGATTCATGAGCCTCACAGGGCTCAACCACTTGAACCCCAGCATCCCTATTCTGGGGGAAACATTAGCCCAAATAGGAGATCTAAAAGCTTGTCCATCGGCTATTTTGGCCAAAGAGGAAAAAAGCGATCAAAGTACAGTTGGAACTCAGGTCCGATTTACTAAGAATATAGTGTTAAAGTGGTTAAGACTGACTGTACAATATATTCTTACCTGGAGAATACACTGTGGTAGTGAGGATAACTGTATAAGACATGCTGCTGTCACTGATAAACCATGGGCTGTGTGACTGCCAATATTCCCCATACTTTGTACGGGAGTCTGTGTGTGTTAGGGCATTCACAGAATAGTCGAATATTCGAATATTCGAATATCAAACCGACTATTCGACTATCAAACCACTATTCGACTATTCAAAAAAAAAAAACTTTTTTAAGACTTTTTTTAAAAAAAAATTATTTTTTTATAATCAAATCGAATAATCGAATATTCGAATACTTTTGGGTCGAATAATTCGAATACCATAAATCACTATTCGTTAATGCCCTAGTGTGTGTGTGTGTGTGTGTGTGTGTGTGTGTGTGTGTGTGTGTGTGTGTGTGTGTGTGTGTGTGTGTGTAAATAAGTACGCAGTACATGTTTTTGTGATACATTCATGATGTCGGACAAGTCTGTGCTTTCCGTGTGGGGTGTGCTGTGTTTATGTGCCACGTGTGTTCACAAATTTTATGCCTGTCGCCTTTGTGCCTTTGTGCATGTGTGTGAGTGTGTGTGTGTGTGTGTGTGTGTGTGTGTGTGTGTGTGTGTGTGTGTGTGTGTGTGTGTGTGTGTGTGTGTGTGTGTGTGTGTGTGTGTGTGTGTGTGTGTGTGTGTGTGTGGGGGGGGGTGTTAGGGTGGGGTATCTAGTCTGTCTATGTCTGGTTCTTTAGTCATAAGCCCAGGTATGTGAGGGATTCCTGGACGGGGAGGTCAGGGGGTGAGAGACATCTTTCAGCAGCTCCTTTATTAACTGCACACGTATCCCCCCACCATGCACACACATAAGCACGCACAATTACAAAGCACACACACAGAAATAAAGGGGAGAGAAAAAAACGGCAACACACATGCGTATGTACGTACATATAAGTATGTACGCGCAAACACGCGTGCGGGCGCGCGCGCACACACACACACACACACACACACACACACTAACACACACACACACACACAAGAGGGAATTGCACATTCACACTCACAAAGCAGCCACTGTGGCTGCACTTCCGGAGTGAAAAGTTCAAACGGCAAACAGAGGAGAAGAGAAGCCAGAGCTAAATAAGATGGTGAGGAGTGAGTTTAGGATATGACCATGCCGTCTTGCTCTGTCTCTGTCTCTCTCCCTCTCACACACATCCCTCTTTCTATCCCACATACACACACAAACACACACACACGTTTGCTTTGTTGTGACTGTAGCGACACGGTGTCTAATGTGTATGGCGTCTGTGCTGGTGGCTCCCAGACACTTCAGACTGGAACCAGTCCTCTGCTGTGGGAGCTGAAGAGGTCTGGAATGAACCAAACACCTCCCAAAAAAAAAAAACCATCTCTGAGGCCTTCTCTCTGGGTGGCAGACATCCAGGGTGGGTGTGCAGGACAGACAGACGTGTACACAAGAAGTTAACCAGGAAGACAATAACAGGCAGAGGAATGAATGGAAGAGTATGAGAGATGGAAAGCAAAGAAGATGGTGTGGTGGCAGGGTTCAGGGCAAGTGACATGACATGTCACTAGAACCCAACCGATGATAGATTTTTCCGATGCCGATTCCAATTTCTGGAGAGTCGTACCACAGATTACAGATGTTTTGACCTATATGTTGTCAAAAAGTTTGAGAAGATTGTGAGTTGCTTTTTGAGCAAACAAACAAATAAAAGAAACACAAATAACTTTTTGATAGATAAACCATATATACTTATAACCAGAACTTTAAAAAATATCTCACGCGTCGCAATTTCGGAAAGATTTCACTAGCGACATGCCTTACACATCGCTCAATGCCAATGTCTTCAAAAAACGAAATGAATGGTCGATATATGGGTCTGGCTCTAACAAACACACACACGATGGAAACTCTAGGAGGACATCAAAAATATGAACACTTCTCACACACACTCTGGATCAGAGGGCTGCGTACAACCCTAGCCTGGGGTGTCCCATAGCAGGGGTGAGTGTGGGGACAGGGCAGCCACATGAAAGCCACCCACACACACACCCTGAAACACACACACACATACTGTACTCCAATAAAAGACCTCTCCACGCCTCTCTGCTGCCGCGCCTAGATCAGCCAAACTCCACCTCAAACTCCCCTATGAGATGTTCTGATTAACATTTGTTACCTCCAAAATAAACACATCTGCAAGTGTGTGTGTGTGTGTGTGTGTGTGTGTGTGTGTGTGTGTGTTCACGTGTGCATGCGTCTTACCGCTGGGATTGAACTGCATGCAGGATATGGGTTTGTCATGAGCTGGGAAGTGGGTCACCACTCCTTCTCCATCAGAGTCCTCACTCACCACGACCTGGAATACACACGCATGCATGCACACACACACACACACACACACACACACACACACACACACATATTCACGCGCACGCACGCACACATGGAGACACACAGAAAGACAGAGTCTTAGTCATTTTACCACATTGAGGACGGGACTTTCCACCCTTCAAGGATTTTCTCTTCACATTTTGGCTCTCGCTTTTATCACCAAACACCCCTCAGAGCTGAAACCGCTGAACTTGATCCACAACGCCTCCCCGCTGAACCATCGCCCTCTTGTGGTTCAAATATAATTAGCATTATCACCTGAGTAACGGGACAAGAACCACAAAGTCAAGGATCCTGATCAGAGTTGTATTGAATGAAGAAGAGACGAGGACCTGGTCTCATCCCCCATGTGCAGACAGAAGCTATTCTGATACTTGTGGTTCCCAACCTTTTTTCCTTGGAGGCCCCCTTTCTTACACAAGCTAACATCCCCATACGTGTACGCACAAAAAAACACATGCACGCACCCACGCACTTGTGTTTTTCAAATACATCAACAACTTAAGCCCTACATAGTTGTCGCACGACAAATAGCGAAAATAGCCAATCTACAAGGTCACAATGTGTGACATCGTTATGCGGTGACCTTGCAGATTGGCTACTTTTGATACATCTATTTTCAAATAAGATTTAAAATACGATGTTTTACTATCTTTGACAATATAATGACCCAAAAAATGCTAGTTACAATTTTGTGCATAATGTTTTGTGTTAATAATCTTTTTGGACTACCTCCAAACAGACCAGGCCTCACCCACCTCCCATGTGATCTTTGGGGGCCTGGACCCCACGTTGGGTAACACTGAGTTAGTAGATCCCACACTGGACTTCACTGCTGGCTTCAGACCAGAAGAACCTGATGCAGAGCCTACATTACCTTCTGAACCATGCTAGTGTCCTTCGCCTAACCAATGTGGATTCAAAGGAACACTCCAGCACTGAAGACAGAACTGAAGCCAGCTTCTGTCAGTTCACACTGAAACTGCAATCTCCGAGTTGTCTTGAGAGGCCAGATGTTAAAGAAAACAAACTGTTCTGAGGTCAGTGACTGGCTGGCTGGTAAAAATCCAGCGTGTGTGTTGGTGCGTGTGTGTGTCGTGTGTGTACAGTATGTACGAGAGAGACTGATCTCAGTTCAGTGGTATTATATGAACTTTAATGGTACGCATGATGCATGTGAGAAAAGACTGTACTGAGACCAGTGGCTGACAGAAAACTCCTCTGGTCATGAACAGAGATTAGAGCTAAGCCCAGACATGAGGCCACTGTGTGTGTGTGTGTGTGTGTGTGTGTGTGTGTGTGTGTGTGTGTGTGTGTGTGTGTGTTCGCACACGCGTGTGTTTGAGTGCATGCACAGTGATAAATCTGGCCCCAGCGTTGCATTAAGGACGTCAGGGGGCTGGCTGAGCGTTCTTAATAGGAGCCAGTCCAAACACAAGGCAGCGAGAGAGGGGGGGGATAGAAAGAGAGAGAATAAGCGGGGGGGAGGAAAGAGGAAGAAGAAAAAACAGAGGAGAACAGAAAGAAAGGGCTGGTGACATAAAGCAGATCTCTTTTATTACGGAGCAGGCAGACAATGTTGTTCTGTGAGGGAATCCTGCTGCAGCCCTTTGAAATGAGAATTAGTGTCCTCTGGAGAGCCAAGCTTATTACACAGGAGTGAGTGCAAAAGTGTATGTGTGTGTGTGCGTGTATGCGTGCATGTGTGCGTGTGTGCAGCTCCAGATAAATAAGCTAAAATACTATGAAGTCTACGTCAAAGTCATGAGTTGCCACACTTGCACAAGAATGTACTTCTAACCTACCCCTATTTTTTATATATGTACCACTCTGTATCCCTCAAAACCTCTCTGTCTGTCTGTCTGTCCCTCTCTCTTTTCCTCTCTCTCTCTCAGTCCCAGCCTGGTCCAGTCAGTGTTTATGGCCAGTGTAGGGTTACAGTGTGTCGGGTGGTGACACAGTGCAGGCCTGCTTCTGAAGGCTTCAGGCCCGGCTTACAGGAGCCCCTCAGGACCTGCTACAGTCACAGTGCCGGGAGGGGAGAGAGTCTGCGTGTGTGTGTGTGTGTGTGTGTGTGTGTGTGTGTGTGTGTGTGTGTGTGTGTGTGTGTGTGTGTGTGTGTGTGTGTGACAGAGAGAGAGGAGAGAGAGGAGAGAGGAGAGAGAGAGAGAGAGAAAGAGAGACCGAGAGAGAACTACATCAACAGCAAACTGTACTGAGACGCCTCATTAAAAAATGTGACAGCACCTCCACTGTAATTAATCATGGTCTGGGTGGGTGAGGAGAGTTGAGGAAAAATGAGGTTTTAAGTATATTTTCATTTATTTTCTAGCAACAGAGAAATGGCGGCGTGCGGATCACGTTAATGGTGGATTGGTAACATTCAACCGATGACGTCACGGTGCAACAACAACGGCCCTCACCTCCGAGGCCGCATGCCAGCGGGGCCGAGCTCTCCACGTGTGAAAACGTGCGCCGATTAATCCAGCGAAGACGTGGCTTTGGCCCGCAGGGCAACAAGGCTCAGCCTTGAGCTTCATGTGAGGTTAGGGGAACAGCAGCACCCTGCTGTTTACCCAGCATCTACCCTTCACCAGGCCCGGCTAAATACGGCCAACGCTGCGGCTGAAACCCAGGCCTGTTAAAATATGTGGGCAAACTAAATGGCACCTTTGAGCGAGCTGTGAGGTGTGAGTCGGACGGGCCAGCCAGCCAACCCTCACACATTCTTCTTGTTCTCTCAGCTGACCACGGAAGCCAAAGGTGTGTTTACTAAGGTCAGACTGGACCGGAGAGAGGTGCGGATGAAGGCTGGGACAACTGGGTTCCAAATGAACCATTCACTGTGTGTGTGTGTGTGTGTGTGTGTGTGTGTGTGCGCAAGCGAAGGGCCCTTGTTGGAGAGAACTGCAGGCATTTAAAGGGCTAGCCAGTAAAACTGACACTCTATTAACCCTTTAAGACCTGAAACGCATCTGTGTCACTTTAGATTTCTTTGGCTATTCAAAAACAGCAGATATACAAGCTCAAAGCGCGGCACCGAGTGCCGCACTATGAGCTTGTATATCTGCTATTTTTTTTAAATCGTGAGTTTTTTTTTTTAAAGATTTTTTTCCAAAAACTCTTAGGATTTAGAAAACATTTTCGCCTCAGGTCTTAAAGGGTTAAACAGTGATGGCCACCTGGTAACAGTTTCTGGTAGGCCTCCATGCGGAGGCTAAAAACAGTACCGTCCTCAGGACAGATTTAGTTTGAGGGAGTGAAACAGAGCAAGCCTGGTGTCATTATGAAGATTAAAGACAAGACATAGTGAAACATACTGTAACTCAGCACTCTATGAGGACTAGAGCCTGATAACAATCTGGTAACGGGTCTCGTTTACACTGAAGAACATCAACTGACCTTATTAACACCTCAACTGGGCTTGCATAACTTAGCTTTCTTGCACACATGAAGCTGAAGCCATTTAAACCTCCTATACTAAGTAAACTAATACTTAATTGACCATGGTCGACTGGCTCTGTACTTGGTCCTTTCCGTTTTTGTGAGCATGTAGATCTGCTATTTTGGACCAATGTTCGCCCTAGAATGGGGATGCTAGGGTTCATGTTGTTAAAGTGGTTGAGAATGAATTGAATACTTCATTAACAGTAAAAAACAAGGCAAAAACAAGGCACGGTGGCCAGATTTATACAAAAGAATGCTAAAAGGATGACCCAGATAAGCCCTCAGGGCTTGTTTCCATTAAGGTTCTGTGTATTCAATTCATCGAGACAATTAAAGTACATGCAAAAAACATCATATGAAAGAAAGATATGTAAAGTAGACAAAGTAGGCATTTCCGGTGATGACCTTAGACCATTAACTTTTTACAGGGGCCGGTTATAATTTGCAGCAATTTGTCTTTTAGAGCGGTTTTGAAGGAGGGTAAGGAGTCACACTTTTTTAATGCCTGTTTGGTAGAGCATTCCACATTATGGCATGTCGCTTACGTACACCAGGAACAGTAAAGGCCCTAGTATGCTTCCTGGAGGAGCACCGCAGCTCACATGGAGGGGGGAGGACATGGTTCCGTTCACCTCCACCACCTGTTCTCTCCCCTCCAGATAGGATCTCATCCAGCCCACTGATTACTATCAGTACTATCAAAACCAAGGGCCTTCAACTTATCCATCAGTATGTAGTGATTTACAGTGTCAGATGCCTTTTGGAGGTCCAATATGACACAGTATTTGCCTGAGTCCACCTCACGTTTGATGTAGACGGTCAAATAGAGTAGGCATGTCTCTGGAGTGAGATGTTCTGAAGCCAGATTGGAATTTGAACATTAGTTATTGTTATTATTATATTACTTATTGCCAACCAACTAATTGTTGTTTCACACAAATGACAAAAAAATCCAAAAGACGCAAAAGTTTAAATAATTTTTGGAGTGAACGTATAAAAAAGGAGAGGTTTGACACAGAGAATAATGTACATCAGAAGAATGTGTGTTTGTCTGCAAAACAAGCACAAATAAATTGAAACCCATGGCACAGTGGTGTGGCCATTCTAACAGCGCATGTGCCCTAAGTCCATGGATGTTTCGTCCTTGGTTCTAAGGATGACATTGAAACCACATGCCTCCTCCAATGCAAACAATTGCCTGCGGCTGTTTTTTACCTGCCAGTGAGGAGCTTCACCGGGAAGATATAGTACGTGCAGAGGAATACCCTATCCTCATACTTCAACAACCCTGCTGAAAGACGCCTCCCTACCACGGAGGATTCAAACCCCTAGTCTCTGTGGTGGTAATCTCTCAAGACAGATTCTGCAAACAGCAGAATCTGTCAGCACCACTGCCCTAAACATGTAATGTTGTTGTTAGTAGGAATAAACACTGAAGCACCCGGGAGGAAGTGGACTAAGAAAGGTGAGGAGCCAAACCGAGTTCCTGTTTCTACACAAAAAAAGGAGGTGTTTGTTGGGTTCAGCTATGGACAGTATTTCCAGTAAGCGTTACTATGGAGTCATTATGGTCTACAGTATGTAAAACCACCGAATAGTCAGCTCAGTCATATACATTACCATTCCTGTGCTATCAGTACATTTTTGTTATTTTCTCTATTCCAATGTATTTCACAGTGAATAAAGATGCACACAGACACTGACCTGTCCCTCTCCGACGTGGTGAGTGTCAATGATGGTCACGACTCCAGGGTTGTGCGGGCTGCGTCGGCTGGCACTGTGCGGTGCACCCTCCTCGTCTGGGGTGGCTGCAGGGATGGTGCCAGCCAGCTGTGTCACCACCTTTCCCACCATGGTCAGACCCGTTTTCAGGGTCTGTGAGACACACACACACACACACACACACACACACACACACACAGTTTACAGTGCAGAATTACGTTACAATACAGAGTGCATACAGTACATGTATATTTTACTGTGAATATTGTGAACATCACTTTCAGTTAACAGTTGTTCACTTTTAAGTAAGCTCTTATAAAAGATAATACATTAACATTCAAGGAAAGAAGTATTCATCTTTTGTTATTTTGGAATTGGTCTGTCTGAATGAATGAATTGTATACACTATGATTAATGATTATTATTGTTTTTTACCAGTACTAGGACATACTGATATTTAGAATACATTGTTAGGAATCAAATTAACATCTTAAAGGAGAATACCGGACAAATTAAGTGTTGTCTTTGATGTCTCGTTACTCACCGACCGACGTGAAAAGTGGCGTTCTTTTTTTCCATAGATTCCCGTGTCGTCATTTTTTAAACCCCCTCCGTTGTCAGAATGGGAGCGCGTGGGTTAGGGAGATTCGTCTATTATAACCGAGGCAAACACTGGATGCTTGTTTCTGTCCAGAACCTGGCAACTCGTGTTGCCAGGTTCTGGAAACAAGCAACCAGTGTTAACTCGTTCGCCATTAACGGTGGCCTCGCAGGAAATTTCAACGCATGTTTGACTATCATGAGACTCCACAATGACTAGCAGTAGAGAGAAAAACAACTTTGCCTCGGTTATAATAGACGAATCTCCCTAACCCACGCGCTCCCATTCTGACAACGGAGGGGGTTTAAAAAATGACGACACGGGAATCTATGGAAAAAAAGAACGCCACTTTTCACGTCGGTCGGTGAGTAACGAGACATCAAAGACAACACTTAATTTGTCCGGTATTCTCCTTTAAAAGGACCATACCAGTGATCTGGCATATTGTATTTATTGTCTACAACTCACAGTATACTTTAACCATTAAATGGTTAAAGTATACTGTGAGTTATAGACAATAAATACAAACATTAATGCATCATTAAGATGTCATGGATGTTAGAATTCATGGCATCTTAATGATGCAATAATGTTTAGCCAATATTGATTCAGTACTTCAGGTAAGTTCTGTAAAGTTGTAATGACTTGAACAAATCTAAGAATAAAGCCCTTGACATAAAAATGGTCTATTTTTTAATGTGTGGCCAAAGCTGTGAATACAAAATGATATGTATTTATGCAGTTACAGTATGGTGGGGGTGGCAGTGGCTCAGGAGGTTGTGTGTCAAAGTGTCCTTGAGCATAACACGTTACCACCATCTGCTCCCTGACGCTTTGCATGGTGTGTGAATGTGTGTGTGAATGGGTGAATGTGAAATACAATATAAAGCGCTTTGAAGAAAGGTACTATATAAATGCAGTCCATTCATAAATGCAGTCCATGGTCTTGTTAGATTTGCAGTGCTATGAAGTCACACCATGTTTACACATACTGTGCATCCTGCACCACAGTTGCAACCCCTTTCTAAAGCCTGGTTTACACCTCGTCGTACCATGGTGTCCCATGCCAAAAAAAGCAGATCTACAAGCTCACAAGGCATTGCAATTTTACTGATTGTTTTGGTCTGTGCTTTATTTCTCTACTCTTGTCTGTAAATATAGTCCTTCACGCTTATCACTGATGCTGCTGCTGTGACACCTGAATGCAGGGATTAATAAAGGTTAATCTTATCTCATCTTAAAGGCGCACTGCAGTGACATTTTCGGTCATTTTATTTTGAAGGTTCAGTCTGAAACGTCGGCTCAACCGACTCTAAACCAATCAGAAGGTCCCATCCCTTCAGGCTATGGGACGTTGGATCTCAATCACTTCAGCCGTGCGCAACACGGCTAGTGTTTGTTTACAAGTGAGAGAGAGACGGCCAGTGAAGCACGTTTGCTACTACCTGGCTTATTTCTAACCTATAATGTTTTCAGATACATATTTTAGTGTGCAGATGAAGTTTAAAATGAGTAATACACTCATCTTCAATGAGATTCAAAACGGAGTATCTCTGTAATTAAAATCAGCTGTGTTTGAAGAACGTGCAGCTATGGGAATCAAACAGGTGCATGTAATCAAGATTCATTTATATTCATGAAGGCTGCGTTATATCATCACGCAGCACGTTTTCGTTTACAGGAAGTAATTAAGATCGTCTTTTTAGGGACTTTAGATATAAAAATACACAAAAATGGGTTTTTTCATTTTTTTTGGCATCTATTGTTAGGTATGCCCATATGATGACCACGGATATGCTCTAAAAGTGTGAAAAACATATTTTTCATTTCACTACACCTTTAAGTGTTAATTTAGTCTAAATTCACCGTCAGGATCTTACTGGACAGACAATGTGCAGTGGAAGGAAATTGGGAAGTTTCCCTGCACCACGCACACGCACACGCACACACATCTTTATTGACTCCTGTTGGAGGTGCAGACTCAGACACACTGCAGTGAATTCTTCACAGGAAGATGGTTTCATCAGTCTATCACGCAGCTGTTGTCTGAAGCTTTGTGTGTGTGTGTGTGTGTGTGTGTATGCTTGTGTTCTCTACGCACCTTCTATGCCTTACTTGTAGAGCTGAAGTAAGAAGAGATGTGTGTGTGTGTGTGTGTGTGTGTGTGTGTGTGTGTGTGTGTTTTGTATGTGTGTGGAGTCTCCTCTGTGTCCTCTTAAGGACCAGCCATGGTGTCTGACTCAAACACACCTCTGTGGCTGGACGGAGGGAAATGGATAGTGCTGCTTAAGTGGAGTCTATCTCGCCTACTACACTGTCCTCAGCTAATGGAGTACTATGCGTGTGTGTGTGTGTGTATATATATATGTATATGTGTGTGTGTGTGTGTGTGTGTGTGTGTGTGTGTGTGTGTGTGTGTGTGTGTGTGTGTGTGTGTGTGTGTGTGTGTGTGTCTGTTTTCGCGCCAAAGGGGCCCCGGAGAGTATAATCAGGCATTCAGGCTAGGCGGCCCTGTCAATACAGCATGGCGCCTCGCGTTTGTTGGGTCTGAGGATCACACACTGTCTCTCTCTGCCACTTGGCCATGCACACCAACCGTCCGTCTGTCTGCTCTCTCAGTGTGTGTGTGTGTACGTGAGAGTGTGTGTGTGAATTGCCAGTAGCACCATCAATTATTAAGCGAGGCGTTTGGCTCCTAATTGATCAACACTAATGTGTTTTCTAATCACTGCAGTTGAGGAGTTCTTAGTGCTAGTCCAAACAGGAGCTATTGATCTGCAGGGAGGCATGACTGGTGGTTTATACACACACACACACACACACACACACACACACACAGCAATGTACTGTATATGTGCACAAATGTAAAAAGACATGGACATACAGTACACAGAGAAATGTGTGTAACTTACACAAAAGTGTACAGTATACACATGATGGCACATACACACAGAAGTACAGAGAAATACATGTGTGCGCGCGCGCACACACACTCTCCAGGCTGATTAGATTATGCTGTCCGTCCCCACCTAAACAAGTTATAGTATTTTTAATATTCATGTGATTATTAAATCTAAAAGGAACAATGTATGTGTATACACATACAGTGTGTATGTATGTATGTATGTATGTATGTATGTATGTATGTATGTATGTATGTATGTATATGTGTGTGTGTGTGTGTGTGTGTGTGTGTGTGTGTCTTATGTACTGCTGCACAGAGTATTATTTTTAAGTCCAGCTCTCTGTCTCTGGACATCAGCACTCAGAGCCAGCGTGTCGCGCCAACGGGCCAGAGGGAGATACCTTGTCATCCATATTGAGATATATGGCCCTAAATGAGGAGAGGTCTGGCTGCCGACTGCCTGTCTGCCTATCAGTGTCCCCCCCACCCCACCGCCCTCTGTCTCTGTTAAGCTAACCCGTTAGCGCCGTACTGCTCTTTTTGATGTATGTCGCCATTAGCCAGCTAATGGGGCTTCTCTCGCGCTAGCCGTTAGCGCTCGTTAAGTAAAGGGGAAGGGATAAGCCAGGTCTTTGTAAATCAATTAGACCCTCCCCCTCCCTCAGCCGCCCCCACCCCCTCCTTTGGGACCGGAGAGGATGGAGAGGAGACCAGAACCATATGAGGAACTTGCTAGCTCACTAGCACAGGTTAGTGAGCGGCCGCGGCCTGCGGCAGGAATCTAAGCGGGCTGTTGTCTGTTAGCGAGGTAGCTTAGCGTCACTCCCCTGCAGAGAGAGAGAGAGGAGTGTAGTGAGGCCTGCGGAGAGAAAAGCAGCGCAGAAAGGAACAGACGGCCCAGTGTGATGAAGTGTCTCATAAGCCATGTTCCCAGTCACCAGGAGAGGCAGGGTGGATCTAATGTCAGAACATTTACAGATGGAGGTGGGAGTACTGTAGCATCTGCAACGAAAGCCTGAGTTATACTGTACCTAGTTGCGGGCATAGCGAAAATAGCAGAATTAGCTATTTTCGGTGTAACATATAATGCATGGATGACTGGTGTGTGTATGCGTGCATGTGTGCATGCGTGCATGTGTGTGTGTGTGTGTGTGTGTTGCCTCTCACTTTGGCAGCGCTGATGACCGTAGCCGTGTAGGACTGGGCATTGTCACCGCAGGCGCCTCCACGTGACTGGTGACATCGGATAAGCTGCAAAAACAGGAAGGTTTACCGAAAGGGCAAAAGATAAATAAATGAACAAGGAACGGCGGGCGCATGAAGACGAACCCCTGAGGAGACTAGTCACCAACAAGTAATTTGACCATCGAGCTCACAAAAGTCCCCCTCTTAAATTTATATTTTTCTTTCTTTCTTTGGGGGTGGGGGGAGTGAGCTTCACATGAGGAATGTTTTTTTAAAGGAATATTATGCCAGCAATGAGCCACAATCTGCTGTATTTCATGTACAATGCCACTTGAATGCCTCTGTCGCTGGCTCCAGTTTTTTCTTGGATGTACTCAAGCAGTCACACAAACAGTGACCCCCAT